>NC_135807.1:137893489-137970989 GCF_964213995.1 Mustelus asterias
GTGCTGACGGAGGCCATTCGGCCCATCGAGTCTGCACCAGCTCTCATCTGTGGGTGTGTTGGAGAGTCATCGGTAGAGACTGATCACTGATTGGTCAGTAAGTCCATTATTATGGAGTATTATAACCTGCGAGGAAAACAGGGCAAAGAAGGGAAAGTCAGAATTACCACTGGGGGAAATGAATGATCCTGTTTTATTTTTAGAACATAGAACATCGAACATAGAAAAGCGACAGCACAAACAGGTCCTTCAGCCCACAAGTTGCGCCGAACATGTCCCTACCTACTAGGCTTACCTATAACCCTCTATCTTACTAACTTCCATGAACTTATCCTAAAGTCTCTTAAAAGACCCTATTGAATCCGCCTCCACCACCACTACCGGCAGCCGATTCCACGCACCCACCACCCTCTGAGTGAAAAACTTACCCCTAACATCTCCTCTGTACCTACTCCCAGCACCCTAAACTGTGACCTCTTGTGGCAATCATTCCAGCCCTGGGTAAAAGCCTCTGAGAATCCACTCTATCAATTCCCTTCAACATCTTATACACCTCTATCAGGTCACCTCTCATCCTTCGCCTCTCCAAGGAGAAAAGACCTAGCTCTCTCGACCTATCCTCATAAGGCATGCCATCTAATCCAGGCAACATCCTTGTAAATCTCCTCTGCACCCTTTCTATGGCTTCCACATCCTTTCTGTAATGAGGCGACCAGAACTGGGCACAGTACTCCAGGTGGGGTCTGACCAGGGTCCTATACAGCTGCAGCATTATCTCCCGATTTCTAAACTCAATTCCTCTATTGATGAAGCCAGTATTCCATACGCCCTCTTAATTACAGCCTCTACCTGCGACGCTGCTTTGAGCGTCCTATGAACCCGGACCCCAAGATCCTTCTGATCTTCCACACTGCCAAGCGTCTTACCCTTAATATTATATTCTTTCATCCTATTCGACCTGCCAAAATGAACCACCACACACTTATCTGGGTTGAAGTCCATCTGCCACTTCTCCGCCCAGTCTTGCATCTTATCTATGGATGTATGGATTTATCTTTTGTATGCATGGATTTTAAAATTAAGTGGGCCCCTTAAGGAAATGCCTAAAGCTTTAGGTTTCTGTTTCACTGATTCTTTCAGAGTAGAAAATATAAAAACTGTCCCTCATCTTGCATCCAAATTGGCAGAAAGTGTGTAAGGAATGATAGTGAGCAGTGAGTGCAAAAGTGATGGGGTCATTGAGATATTGGATTTGTAAGGCATCAGGTTTCATTGGAATCTAGCTGAGAATACCAAACAGAATTAGTCCAGGAGTAAGGGATGTGTGGCAAAATTCCACATAACCATCTTAGGATGCTTATGCTTTATTTCAAAATCGGATCTTGGAAATTTCAGATCAGCCACTTCTTGATTGCTATCGAAGATCAATCCAGGTCTATCTGTTCGACCTCACTCTGGGTTCTGGATAAACACGGAATGCAGAGTAGAATGGGATTTGTCTTTGACAGGAAGACAGGAACAATCTGAAGCGATGATAACAATATCGCTCATGTGTTAGCTGAACATTAGAAATGTATCTGATCCCGCAAGAGGGGCTGGCTGAGCAGAATGTTCTAGAGATCAAGAAGGAAGTTGTTAACTGGACAATGAGTTGATGAGGTCAGTGGAAATGGAGACCTGCTCGTGGCTGTGTTGGTTACAATTAACTTGCCAATGGGATCTCCCGCTGTGCAGGGATTCATTCTGGGGCTTGCTGATCTTACTTAGTAATGATTTGGATGAGATTGTTGCAAGTAGGACACCTTTCAAACCAAATTTTGGGGGGGAAAGAACATGGGTGCCGGTGGAGCTCCGTGGATGGCACCCATTGCCTCAGAGACAGAACAAAAAGTATGGTAGAAGTTTGGAACTCGACCCTGGACATATTCTCTTCCAGCTTCTTCCGCCAGGAAAAAGATACAAAAGTCTGTGGACACGTATCAACCGACTCAAGAATAGCTTCTTCCCTGCTGCCATCGGACTTTTGAATCACTACAGTGCAGAAGGAGGCCATTTAGCCCATGTACCGACCACAATCCACCCAGGCCCTGTCCCCCTAACCCCACGTACTTACCCCACTAGTCCCCCTGACATTAAGGGCCAATGTACTGTGAACAATCTACATAACCAGCACACCTTTGGAGTGTGGGAGGAAACTGGAACACCCAGAGGAAACCCACACAGACACGGGGAGAACGTGCAGACTTCACACAGACGGCCACCTGAGGCTGGAATTGAACTCAGGTCCCTGGTGCTGTGAGGCAGCAGTGCTAACCACTGTGCCACCGTGTCACCTTTGATTGGACCTACCCCGCATTAAGTTGATCTTTCTCTACACCCTAGCAATACTGTAACACTACATTCTCCCCTTTCCTTCTCTATGAACGGTATGCTTTGTCTGTAAAGCGCGCAAGGAACAATACTTTTCACTGTATGCTAACACATGTGACAATAATAAATCAAATCAAACAGCAAAATTATTAATATAAAGCTGAGAATTATGTATTTTTGTTAGCCAATGGTATAAAAGGAAATGGGGCAAAGATAGAATCATAGAATCATAGAAACCCTACAGTGCAGAAGGAGGCCATTCGGCCCATCGAGTCTGCACCGACCACAATCCCACCCAGGCCCGACCCCCACATATTTACCCGCTAATCCCTCTAACCTACGCATCTCAGGACTCTAAGGGGCAATTTTTAACCTGGCCAATCAACCTAACCCGCACATCTTTGGACTGTGGGAGGAAACCGGAGCACCCGGAGGAAACCCACGCAGACACGAGGAGAATGTGCAAACTCCACACAGACAGTGACCTGAGCCGGGAATCGAACCCGGGACCCTGGAGCTGTGAAGCAGCAGTGCTAACCACTGCGCTACCGTGCCGCCGAGATAGGCTTCTCGAATTATCATAGAAACCCTACAGTGCTGAAGGAGGCCATTCGGCCCATCGAGTCTCCACTGACCACAATGCCCACCCCGGTCCTGTCCCCACATATTTATCTCATTAATCAGTTTAACCTACGCATCCTGGGACACTATGGGGCTCTTTAGCACGGCCAATTCACCTAACCAGCACGTCTTTCAGACTGTGGGAGGAAACCGGAGCACCCGGAGGAAACCCACGCAGATACGAGGAGAATGTGCAGACTCCACACAGACAGTGACCCAAGCCGGGAATTGAACCTGGGACCCTGGAGCTGTGAGGCATCAGTGCTGACCACTGTGCCACCGTGCTGCCCTCGGTGGCACAGTGGTTAGGCTGCATATCAGCCATGGTATCTTTGAATAGTGGAACAGGTGTGAGGGGCCGAATGGCCTCCTCCTGGAACCATAGAATCATGAAATGTTTACAGCTTAGAAGGAAGTAATTCAGCCCGTCAAGTCAGTACCAGCTCTCTATGTTTCCATGTGACTGGGGGAGATAAATGTAATGGCGATAGAACAGTTGAAACCATCAGGGAGAAATTGTTCATCAGACGACAAGATTTTTATTGTCCAGGAATTCAAGAGGGAGGTGATGGAAGAGAGTATCTCGATCTGGGAGTAGAACTCAAATCTCTTGAGCTTTACGGAGACTGGCTGCTGGAGTTTGATGAAGATCAATTTCTCTACTATCATTGCAGCTAATCTAATCGTGAATAATCACCCAATGAATCATTTCAGCTCGGGTCCTCACACTGTCAACACTTTCCATCCCCAACATCGATTCACTTTATTATCCCTTCCTTGAAATTAAATCTCCCAGCACCAATCTCTATAATTCAAATGTTGCCAAATCTTCTCACTATCTGAGCCTGGATAATAAATCTTAGACCCGCTATGAACATTTCCCTGTCTGATTGTCAAGAAGCAGTTAATGCAATGAATTTACCTTGTCTTGTTAATAGATATCCATTCTCTAACTTATAGCAGTTAAAATCACCCTGAGTCATTATCCCATCATTCATTCCTCTTCTAGATTTCTGCCAAAATAGACTCATCCAAAGTTGAATCCAATTGGCTGACCACGCTGAATCCTTCCTTTATCACAATGGCCGCGCTCCACAAAACCCTTCACAAGCTCTGGGCAGCTGTCTTTGAATGCAAAGGTCACAGAGTCATACAGCGCAGAAACAGGCCCTTCAGCCTATCATGTCAATGTCAACATCAACGCCTCTACTTTCTCAGAAAACTGAGGAAATTTGGCATGTCAGCTATGACTCTCACCAACTTTTACAGATGCACCATAGAAAGCATTCTTTCTGGTTTTATCACAGCTTGGTATGGCTCCTGCTCCGCCCAAGACCGCAAGGAACTACAAAAGGTCGTGAATGAAGCCCAATCCATCACTCAAACCATCCATTGACTCTGTCTACACTTCCTCGGCAAAGCAGCCAGCATAATTAAGGACCCCACGCACCCCGAACATTCTCTCTTCCACCTTCTTCTGTCAGGAAAAAGATACAAAAGTCTGAGGTCACGCACCAACTGACTCAAGAACAGCTTCTTCCCTGCTGCTGAGAGACTTTTGAATGGACTTACCTTGCATTAAGCTGATCTTTCTCTACACCCTAACTATGACTGTAACACTACATTCTGCACTCTCTCCTTTCCTTCTCTATGAACGTTATGCTTTGTCTGTATAGCACGCAAGAAACAATACTTTTCACTGTATGTTAATACAAGTGACAATAATAAATCAAATCACATCAAAATACCAACCTATATTAATCCCACTGACTAGCACTTGGTCCATGGCCTACTATGCCTTGGTGATGCCCAATAATCACCCAATGAATCATTTCAGCTCGGGTCCTCACAGTGTCAACACTTTCCATCCCCAACATCGATTCACTTTATTATCCCTTCCTTGAAATTAAATCTCCCAGCACCAATCTCTATAATTCAAATGTTGCCAAATCTTCTCACTATCTGAGCCTGGATAATAAATCTTAGACCCGCCATGAACATTTCCCTGTCTGATTGTCAAGAAGCAGTTAATGCAATGAATTTACCTTGTCTTGTTAAAAGATATCCACTCTTTAACTTATGGCAGTTAAAATCACCCTGAGTCATTATCCCATCATTCATTTCTCTTCTCCTAAATTTCTGCCAAAATAGACTCATCCAAAGTTGAATCCAATTGGCTGACCACGTTGAATCCTTCCTTTGTCACAATGGCCGCACTCCACAAAACCCTTCACAAGCTCTGGGCAGCTGTCTCCAACATCGATTCACTTTATTATTCTTTCCTTGAAATTAAATCTCCCAGCACCGATCTCTATAATTCAAAATATCAGATGCTTCTTAAATGTCCCTGCCTCCACCACCCTCTCAGGCAGCATGTTCCGTATCTCCACTACCCTCTGGGTGAAAACATTTTTCCTCAGATCCCCTCAAAACTACTTACTCCTCGCCGTAAACCTCAGCCCTCTGACCTTAGACACCTTTGCCATGGAGAAAAGGTTCTTACAATCGACCCTATCTATGTCTCTGTTAATTTTGTATACCTCTATTAGATCCCCCCTTCAACCTCCTCTGCTCAAGGGAAAACAGACCCAGCCTGTCCAGTCTCTCCTCATAGCTGAAACATTCCATCCCAGACAACATCCTGGTGAATCTCCTCTGCACCCTCTCCAGTGCAATCACATCCTTCTGATACAGTGGCAACCAGAACTGCACACAATATTCCATCTGTGGTCTAATCAATGTTTTATAAAGTTGTACCACGACCTCCCTGCTCCTATATTCTATGATGTGGAGATGCCGGCGTTGGACTGGGGTAAACACAGTAAGAAGTTGTTAAACTTCTTACTGTGTTTACCCCAGTCCAACGCCGTCCACGGCAGTGGCTTTTGCTACCAAATAAACCTGTTGGACTTTAACCTGGTGTTGTTAAACTTCTTCCTATATTCTATGCCTATATCCTAACGAAGGCAAGCTTTCCAGGTGCCTTCTTCACCACCCTATCGACCTGTGCTGCCACCTTCAGGGATCTATAGGCTCATATCACAAGGCCCCTTTGTTCCTCAGTGCTCCCGACGGACCTGCCGTTCGTTGTGTGCATCCTACTCTTATTAGACCTCCCAGTGCATCACCGCACACTTATCAGGATTAAATTCATCTGCCATTGCAATTGGAATATCAGCCTGTAGAGTAAAACTATCCTCACTGAGTCTAACCACTGGGTGTCTGAGAGGGTGTCCAGAATCAAAATACTCAGGTTTCAAGTCCCTGGGATTACCTGTGGCTCTTTACAGAATGTGAATGCAAGTCACTGTTGATGTGAAAAAAATGCACTACAGCCAATTTGCCACACAGCAAGATCCCACAAAGAACAGATAAATCATAGAATCCCTACAGTGCAGAAAGAGGCCATTCGGTCCATTGAGTCTGTACCAACCCTCCGACAGAGCATCCAACCCAGACCCTAGCCCTGTAACTCCATGTATTTACCCCGCTAATGCCCTTGATCCACACATCCTGGGACACTAAGGGGCAATTTAGCATGGCCAATCCCCCCCAATCAGGTAGATTGGTCAGATAGAGTCATAGAGTCATAGAGGTTTACAGGCCCTTCGGCCCAACTTGTCCATGCCGCCTTTTTTTTTAACCACTAAGCTAGTCCCAATTGCCCGTGTTTGGCCCATATCCCTCTATACCCATCTTACCCATGTAACTGTCTAAATGCTTTTTAAAAGACAAAATTGTACCCGCCTCTACAACTACCCGTGGCAGCTTGTTCCAGACACTCACCACCCTCTGTGTGAAAAAATTGCCCCTCTGAACCCTTTTGTATCTCTCCCCTCTCACCCTAAACCTATACCCTCTAGTTTTAGACTCCCCTATCTTTGGGAAAAGATGTTGAATATCTATCTTATCTGTGCCTCTCATTATTTTATAGACCTCTATAACATATCACCTCTAAGCCTCTTATGTTCCAAGGAAAAGAATCCCAGTCTATCCAGCCTCTCCTTATAACTCGAACCATTAGATAATCCTTTTTTTTGTGCTGGTCAAGTTAGGAGGGAGGAATGTTGGCTTGGGACATGAAGAGAGTTCCTTTCTGCCCTTTAACAGCAGCAAGATCATTTATGTCCAGGCAAACTGGCTGAGCCCTGGGTGGACACTGGCTCGGTAGATCGGGGCCTCCGATTACGCAGCAGCCCCTCAGCTAAAGAAAGAGAAATGATCTAAATCAAATTGAAAGATTTCCATTTCACCTGATTGCTGTGATAATAATGAAGCAGACACGTCGCCTGGCCTACTTTCCCCCATGATGGGCTTTGCTGAACATTCCTTTATAAAGATGCTACCCTGTCCACAAAGCTGTGACTGACAAATGAACTGGCACCTTTCAAATGTGCAGTGGCACCAGTCCAGACAACTGTACACAAGAGAACAGTTAACACAGGGCCAATAGAACACTTCAGAGTTTGATTCCCACGCTCAGAGGAGAATCAAAAATCTCGGCCGAGCCGCGTGAAAGGACAGAGCGGTGAACAAGGAAATAAACCTGGGTGACAGATCAATAATGGGAGGTTCTATTTGAGAAGGGGCACCGCAAACAGAAGTTGTAACTCCCAGGTTAACTCAGCAGTCAGACATCAAATCAGGAGGCACGGTGGCACAGTGGTTAGCACTGCTACCTCACAGCGCCAGGGACCTGGGTTCAATCCCCAGCTTGGGTCACTGTCTGTGTGGAGTTTGCACGTTCTCCCCGTGTCTGTGTGGCTTCCCTCTGGGTGCTCCGGTTTCCTCCCACAGTCCGAAAGGCGTGCAGGTTAGGTGCATTGGCCGTGCTATATTCTCCCTCAGTGTACCCGAACAGGCGCCGGAGTGTGGCGACTAGGGGATTGTCACAGTAACTTCATTGCAGTGTTAATGTAAGCCCACTTGTGACACTAATTAATAAACTTCAGAGGAGCAAATCAATACCAGTAACAGCAAGTTGCATTTACATAGCACCTTCAATGTAGGCACTTCACAGGAGTGTTATCAGCTAAAATTAACCACATTAAAATCAAGGATACTCAAGTGGCCGGAATTAGAGGAACGCAGAGATCTTGGAGCGTTGTGAAGATGGAGGAGGTTATAGAGATGTTAGGACAGGTGACCAAATGCTTGGTCAAAGGTCAAGGTTTGACACAGTGCTGTAAAAGTGGGGAGAGAGATAGAGAAGTGGAGAGGTTCCAGAGTTTAGAGCATTGGCAGCTGCGTGCACGGCCGCCAGGGTGGAGTGATTAAAATGGGGAACGTTCAAGAGGCCAGAATTGGAGGAACGCAGGAATCGCAGAGGGTTGTAGGGCTGCAGGAGGCGGGTTAGGCCGTGGAGGGATTGGAAAACCAGGATGAGAGTGGATCACATTGACTGTGGATGGACCTTGCTGAGTAATCTCTGGATTGCAGGAGCATAGAAAGAAGGTTAAAGTGTGGAGATGCCGGCGTCGGACTGGGTGTTGTGAGACTTCTTACTGTGCTTACCCCAGTCCAATGCCGGCATCTCCACATCATTGCAGGAGATGGCAGGATTTGATATGTAACTGTATCAATCAGCAGGTTAAGGCACTGACGACACACTAGCAGCCGCTCAGGTGTGAGGCTTTACCTGAAGTAAAGATGTTGAAAGGAAATGGACAGGGAAGAATTTCCAAATGGAATTCAGACACCAGGGGAATGAGTGTCAGTGGACACAATTCCTCACCCTCTCTGTCACAGACTGATGTCATGTCTTTGGGAGTAAACTGGCTTATACTTATGTACTTCTGAGGCTGTATAAGGCTCTGGTCAGACCCCATTTGGAGTATTGTGAGCAGTTTTGAGCCCCATATCTAAGGAAGGATGTGCTGACCTTGGAGAAGGTCCAGAGGAGGTTCACAAGAATGATCCTTGGAATGAAGAGCTTGTCATATGAAAAACGGTTGAGGACTCTGGGTCTGTAATCGTTGGAGTTTAGAAGATGAGGGGGGATCTTATTGAAACTTACAGGATACTGCGAGGCCTGGATAGAGTGGACGTGGAGAGGATGTTTCCACTAGTAGGAAAAACTAGAACCAGAGGGCACAACCTCAGGCTAAAGGGACGATCCTTTAAAACAGAGATGAGGAGGAATTTCTTCAGCCAGAGAGTGGTGAATCTGTGGAACTCTTTGCCGCAGAAGGCTGTGGAGGCCGGGTCATTGAGTGTCTTTAAGACAGAGATAGATAGGTTCTTGATTAATAAGGGGATCAGGGGTTATGGGGAAAAGGCAGGAGAATGGGGATGAGAAAAATATCAGCCATGATTGAATGGTGGAGCAGACTCGATGGGCCGAGTGGCCTAATTCTGCTCCTATGTCTTATGGTCTTACGGTCTTATACACGTGTAGGTGAGAGAGGCAGACTGGATTTGAACTCTCTCCGGCTGGGTGGGAATGGAAAGGAGGAGCATTTAAAATGTATAAATGCTAATTTGGGGCCACTTGACATCAGTTCTGAAATGGGTTTGATGGGCGGTTGGGGAGGGGGGAGCAGGTAAACAGCTGGTTTAAGAATAGAAGCGGTTCCTCTGGTAAGCATCGTAGAATGACAAAGCACAGAAGAAGGCTGTTGGGCCCATCATGCGAGTGCCAGCTTTCTGAAAAGCTCTTCAGTGCGTCAACCACAGCAGCTCCTTCCTACATAACCCTTCAAAGTTTCCTACTCCCTGTATTCTCCAATTCAGATTGACACTTTCCGTTGAATTCGCTTCCACCGCCCTTTCAGGCAGCGCCTCCCAAGTCACAACTCACTGGGTGAAAAATATCCCATCTCAGCCTCCTGCTTATTTTGCTGATTCTCTTCAATCTGTGTCCTTCTGATGAGCCACCGTCCTGTCAGAGGAAACACTTCCTCCTTATTTACTCTATCAACACACTTCATGGTTTTGAACACCTCGATTAAATCTCCCACTTAACCTTCTCTGCTCTAAGGGGAACAATCCCAGCTTCTCCTGTCCCTCCAGGTAACTGAAGCCCCTCACCTCTTGTCCCATTGTAGTAAACCTGCTCCTCCTTTTCACCCTGAAATCCTTTGTAAAATGTGGAGCCCAGAATTGAACCTCATTCTGCATGAACCTCATTCTCATTATGAAGGGTTTAGTGACCACGTCCTGGGTTTTTGTTTATCAGTAATTATGAAGCTTGTTTTAGAGGGCAATTTTCAAAATACCAGAGGGGAAAATGGAAGAAGGTCCCACTCTCAATGAGGAAAGACGTCACACCCCTTGTGCCAGATGAACTAGAGGGCAGCACGGTGGCACAGTGGTTAGCGCTGCTGTCTCACAGCGTCAGGGACCTGGGTTCAATTCCGGTCTTGGGTCACTGTCTGTGCAGAGTCTGCACGTTCTCCCCGTGTCTGCGTGGGGTTCCTCTGGGTGCTGTGGTTTCCTCCCACAGTGTAAAAGACGTGCGGGTTAAGTGGATTGGCCATGCTGAAATCTCCTTGGAAACAAAGGGAAAGCACAAGGCCATTCAGCCCCTCTAGCCTGCTCCTCCATTCAGTTAGATCATGGTTGATGTGAATCTTAACTCCATTCACCCACATATTTCCTGTTACCCTTATAATCCTAACCTCACAAAATTCCACCAATCTCCATTTTGAAATTTCCAATCCACCCCTCAGCCTCTGCAGTTTGTTGGAGAGAGTTGCAGATTTGAACAGTAAAAGGGGAGATTTCCTGGCAGGGGGAGTGTCACCGTGCTAAGTGATTAGCTTCTAATTAGTGAGCGGCAGCCCAATTAGTGAATTATTTGGGAGCTATCTATCTTAAACAAAGACCAGTATGTGATAAAATTCAATATTTGAGGATGTATCACAATGACGAAGCCTCAAAATGCTATAAATTCCTTGACCTCTTTATGTGATTCGTGTGATATTTGAGAATCGAAGATAAAATGATGGTGCGGTCACCCAGGGTTGCGTTAGTTTAAGGGACATGTATAACTCCAACGTAAACACCATTGATACAACATTCACCACGAACATGGAATCAGGTTGTGAAGCTTCTCAGCAATTATTAACCGGCATTTGTCATACTGTCCAATTAGTTGTGAAGGAAAATTTGAATCATATATTCCTACAACACAGAAGGAGGCCATTTGACCCATTGTGTCCGTGCTAGCTCTTTGAAAGAGCTATCCAATTAGTCTCAGTCCCCCCGCTCTTTCCTCAAATCCCTGAAAAATTGGTAGGACTGGTGGAATTAACCAGTTAATTGGAGTTTAAAGTTAAAGTTAACCTCAGTAATTGTGACCACGAAACTATCATCGATTGTTGTAAAGATCCATCTGGCTCATTTATGTCCTTTAGAGAAGGAAATCTGCCGTCCTTACCTGTCTGGCCTACATGTGACCCCAAACTTTTGTCTCTGTTCAATTCACTGTTGTGTCTCTGCCTCTCCAATGCCTCTCAGTCCAAACTGCAGCCCCATTGTCACCCGTGGAACAGCCACTACAATCAGGATTGTCCACCACACAATGGCGGATTATTGGACGGAGATAAATGGACAACTTCACACAAAAGGTCACATCTGCTGTAGGTGCTTAGAACATAGAACATTACAGTGCAGTACAGGCCCTTCGGCCCTTGATGTTGCGCCGACCAGTGAAACCAATCTAAAGCCCATCTAATCTACACTATTCCAATATCATCCATATGTTTATCCAATGACCATTTAAATGCTCTTAATGTTAGCGAGTCCACTACTGCTGCAGGCAGGGCATTCCACGCCCTTACTACTCTCTGAGTGAAGAACCTACCTCTGACATCTGTCCTATATCTCTCACTCCTCAATTTAAAGCTATGTCCCCTCGTGCTAGCTATCACCCTATCTAATCCTCTGATCGTCTTGTATGCCTCTATTAATTCACCTCTTAATCCTTCTCTCTAATGAAAACAACCTCAAGTCCCTCAGCCTTTCCTCATAAGACCTTCCCACCATACCAGGCAACATCCTGGTAAATCTCCTCTGCACTCTTTCCAATGCTTCCACATCCTTCCTATAATGTGGTGACCAGAACTGTACGCAATACTCCAAGTGCGGCCGCACCAGAGTTTTGTACAGCTGCAACATGACCTCATGGCTCCGAAACTCAATCCCTCTACCAATAAAAGCTAATACTCCGTACGCCTTCTTAACACCCCTATCAACCTGGGTGCCAACTTTCAGGGATCTATGCACATGGACACCAAGATCTCTCTGTTCATCCACACGACCAAGTATCTTACCATTAGCCCAGTACTCTGTAATCCTGTTACTTCTTCCAAAGTGAATCACCTCACACTTTTCCGCATTGAACTCCATTTGCCACCTCTCAGCCCAGCACTGCAGTTTATCTATGTCCCTCTGTAACCTGCAACAACCTTCTGCACTGTCCACAACTCTACCGACTTTAGTGTCATCCGCAAATTTACTAACCCATCCTTCTGCGCCCTCATCCAGGTCATTTATAAAAATGACAAACAGCAGTGGCCCCAAAACAGATCCTTGCGGTACACCACTAGTAACTGAACTCCAGGATGAACATTTCCCATCAACCACCACCCTCTGTTTTCTTACAGCTAGCCAATTCCTGATCCAAACTGCTAAATCACCCTCAATCCCATGCCTCCGTATCTTCTGCAATAGCTTAAACATGGGCTAAATCTTCCCTTCATTGCAATGGTTTACAGAACACTGGAAGCTGACTCACCAACATCAATGGCGGGTGTGGAGAATTCTTTACTCTTTCATGGGATGTGGGCTTTGTTGGCAAGGCCCAGCATTTGTTTCCCATCCCCAATTGCCTTTGAACTGAGCGTCTTGCTGAGTTTTCATACAGAGTACTTGCAATGGAGTTGATTGAAATCAGACTGAATTTTAGATGGGATTTTCTGAGTCAGCGCAGAGAAGGAGTAGGTCACATGACAGCACCGGGCATCAAGGATTTGGACAAGTTTTTTTCAGAACCAGTTTGATCTTAAATGATCCAAGAACAAAAAACAAAGAAAAGTACAGCACAGGAACAGGCCCTTCGGCCCTCCAAGCCTGCACCGACCATGCTGCCCGACTTAACTAAAACCCTCTACCCTTCCGGGGACCGTATCCCTCCATTCCCATCCTATTCATGCATTTGTCAAGACGCCTCTTAAAACTCACTATCGTATCTGCTTCCACTACCTCCCCTGGCAGCGAGTTCCAGGCACCCACCACCTTCTGTGTAAAAAACTTGCCTCGTACATCTCCTTTAAACCTTGCCCCTCGTGCCTTAAACCTGTGCCCCCTAGTATTTGACTCTTCCACCCTGGGAAAAAGCTTCTGACTATCCACTCTGTCCATGCCTCTCGTAATCTTGTAGACTTCTATCAGGTCTCCCCTCAACCTCCGTCGTTCCAGTGAGAATAAACCAAGTTTCTCCAACCTCTCCTCATCGCTAATGCCCTCCAAAACAGGCAACATCCTAGTAAATCTTTTCTAATTCTTATCCCCAAAGAAAATTTGGATTGGTATTGATCTAGAGTCTATAATAAAGTCACTGGGATACGTTTACAACGGAATACTGAGCTAATCTGCTTCCAACTCTCGGATTATGGTTCCGCAGAGACCCTGGAAAGGACCAGTGGATGGCATTTGTTTGCAAGATCTGAGAAGAAGAACTTGCATTTCTATAGCGCCTTTCACATCCTCAGATCACCTTGAAGCACTATCCAGCCAATGAAACACACACACACACTGCTATGATGCAATGAAATAGAATATTGAACAGGAGTTGGGATGTCTTGTTGAAGTTGTACAAGACATTGGTAAGGCCACACTTGGAATACTGTGTGCAATTCTGGTCACCCTATTATAGAAAGGATATTATTAAACTAGAAAGAGTGCAGAAGAGATTTACTAGGATGCTACCGGGACTTGATGGTTTGAGTTACAAGGAGAGGCTGGATAGACTGGGACTTTTTTCTCTGGAGCGTAGGAGGCTGAGGGGTGATCTTATAGAGGTCTATAAAATAATGAGGGGCATAGATCAGCTAGATAGTGAATATCTTTTCCCAAAGGTAGGGGAGTCTAAAACTAGAGGGCATAGATTTAAGGTGAGAGGGGAGAGATACAAAAGGGTCCAGAGGGGCATTTTTTTCACACAGAGGATGGTGAGTGTCTGGAACAAGCTGCCAGAGGTAGAAGTAGAGGCAGGTACAATTTTGTCTTTTAAAAAGCGTTTAGATAGTTACATGGGTAAGATGGGTATAGAGGGATATGGGCCAAACGCGGGCAATTGGGACTAGCTTAGGAATTTAAAAAAAGGGCCGAAGGGCCTGCTTCCTTGCTGTGAACTTCTATGACTCTATGGCTTTAAGTTAAGTCACTGTAGTAATGTAGGAAAAGCGGCAGGCAATTTGTGCACAGCAAGATTCCACAAGCAACAATAAGACCATAAGACCATAAGACATGGGAACAAAATTAGGCCACTCGACCCATCGATTCTGCTCCGCCATTCAATCATGGCTGATATTTTTCTCATCCCCATTCTCTTGCCTTTTCCCCATAACCCCTGATCCCCTTATTAATCAATATGACGGTGAATCTGATAAATCTGTAACATGGCATCTGCCTGTTTTTCATTTCGTATCATCAGTTGGGGATTCTGGTTGTCAATCATTTTAGTTTGGGGCCGGTTGGTGAGGGGGTAGGGGGGATGGTGGGGCTGAAGAGAGGGGAGGAGGGGGTGGTAGGGGTGGGGGGGGGGGGGGTGGGATTTGGGGCTGCAAATTGAAAAAGGGGAAACAGGGGTCTTTCATCAATAATAAATCAAACCGGAGATGAGGGGTTTGGATTATGAGGAGAGGCTGAGGAGATTGGGTTTGTACTCGTTGGAGTTTAGAAGGATGAGGGGGGATCTTATGGAGACTTATAAGATAATGCGGGGGCTGGATAGGGTGGAGGCGGAGAGATTCTTTCCACTTAGTAAGGAAGTTAAAACTAGAGGACACAGCCTCAAAATAAAGGGGGGTCGGTTTAAGACAGAGTTGAGGAGGAACTTCTTCTCCCAGAGGGTGGTGAATCTCTGGAATTCTCTGCCCACTGAGGTGGTGGAGGCTACCTCGCTGAATATGTTTAAAGCGCGGATGGATGGATTCCTGATCGGTAAGGGAATTAAGGGTTATGGGGATCAGGCGGGTAAGTGGTACTGATCCACGTCAGATCAGCCATGATCTTATTGAATGGCGGGGCAGGCTCGAGGGGCTAGATGGCCTACTCCTGCTCCTATTTCTTATGTTCTTATGTTCAAATCAAATCAGAAACTTCAGGTGGAGTAAGCTGGCACTGAGGGTCTAACCCGTTGTGGGTGAATCGTGTTCCAGACTGTTCACCCTCACTGTTCCAGTGCTCCTGAGCTATCAGGACAGAAAAGCTTTGGAAAGCCCTCAGCCAGTGACTATGGGTGCTGTGCCACTGAGTGTACACACACATTGCTGTGATGTAGAAACCAGCCTTCTGAAAGAATTCTCCAGGCAAACACGTGCCTGACTGATGATCTAATGCGAGTCGCGTATTGATTTAGTTTGTGCGGTTTTGCTTTTGCAAATCATTGCAGCTGACAGCAGCGTTTGCTTAATTACCTTTCAACAAACATAACAGTACATAATTACTGCTAATTTGCAGTCAGAATCCATGGCTGCCTTTGTAAAGTTCAACCCATTCCTTATGATTCGAGTCTCAAGAGCGTCGTAACAGTCAGCGCTGAGAAAGTATATTAACTTTCATCTGGTGATGAGCAGCTAGCAAAGGGGAAACTGGTTCAAGTCTTTAGATTCCACTTGTGTTTACATATTCCTAAATTGTCCATTCCCTGGGGGAATGTCCGCACTTTGACGGAGTCCAGATTTGAAACAGGACTGGAATGCTGAGGGGTGATAATTAGCTATTTCACCTGTTTCGTAGAATCATAGAATCCCTACAGTGCAGAAGGAGGCCATTTGGCCCATCGAGCCTGCACCGACCACAATCCCACCCAGGCCTATTCCTGTCACCCCACTTGTTTATCCTGCTAGTCCCTCTGACTCTAAGGGGCAATTTAGCCTGGCCAATTCACCTAACTACACATCTTTGGAGTGTGGGAGGAAACCGGAGCACCCAGGGAAAACACACGCTGACACAGGGGGAACGTGTAAACTCCACACAGACAGTGACCCAAGGCTGGAATTGAACCCGGGACCCTGGCTCTCTGAGGCAGCAGTGCTAGGGCGGCATGGTGGCACAGTGGTTCGCACTGCTGCCTCATAGTGCCAGGGTCCCGGGTTCGATTCCCGGCTCGGGTCACTGTCTGTGTGGAGTTTGCACATTCTCCTCGTGTCTGCGTGGGTTTCCTCCGGGTGCTCCGGCTTCCTCCCACAGTCCAAAGATGTGCAGGTTAGGTGCATTGGCCATGCTAAATTCTCCCTCAGTGTACCCGAACAGGCGCTGAAGTGTGGCAACTAGTCGAGTTTCACAGTAACTTCATTGCAGTGTTAATCTAAACCTACTTGTGACACTAATAAATAAACTTTAAACTTTAAGCACTGTGCCACCGTGCTGCCCAGGTTTGTTGTGCACAGTTTGTTGAGCCCCTCCCGAGTTTGTCCATAGCCCCTTGCTTGCCGAATCTGGGCTGGCCCCTTTCAGTGAAGCAATGGTCTGATGCTGACTCTGCTCAGTGTGAAAGAGAAGAATCTGTCTTGCTGTGCAACGCTCGCAGGCCCTGGCTCTGTGGATGACTCTCTAACCGCGGTGTTGGAAGGTTTTGAGTTCAGATCCCAGTTCGGGACTCAAGCACAAGAATCTAGGCTCACACCCCTGTGTGCAGTGCTGAGGGAGCGCTGCACTGTCAGAGGTGCAGTCTCTCAAGTGAGACATCAAACCGAGGCCCCATCTCAGGTGCATGTAAATGATCCCACAGTATTTCCCCTGAAGAGGAGTGGGGGGGGTTCTACTCAGAGCCCTGGCCAATATTTATCCCATAATGAATGTCAGCAAAAAATAAATGGCCCGGTCAGTCACAACACTGACTGACGCAAAAGTACCTCTTTGGCCAGAGGTTTCTTTGGGACATCCTGAAGTTGTGAAAGGTGCTATATAAATGCAAACCTTTCTTTAAATGATTCTTTTCCAGAGGAGGATTATGAACCTGTTTAACAGGATTAACAAATACAAATTCTTCCATCTTTGAGATGTTTAGAGTGTAAATTTGCCCAAGAGGGTGTGAATTTCCTTAGAGCCACTCTGACTTTGTAACTGTGCCAGAAGTGCAAAGTAAACCTCACTTACGTTCTTACTAAGATGAACCTACGGCAGACGAATGCAATCAAATACGACGAAATTCCCGGCCATTGTCATCGCTTGTAATGTCTGCGCTGACTGAGGAACCACTTCTCCTTCTGCACCTCTCTCTCTCCTCCTTGAAGACGCTCCTTCAATCCAACCTCTCTGACCAAGCTTTTGGCCATCTGTCCTCATATCTCCTGCTGCTCAGTGTCAAACTTTAAGATAAAAGCAAAATACTGCGGATGCTGGAATCTGAAACAAAAACAGAAAGGGCTGGAAAATCTCAGCAGGTCTGACAACATCTGTGGGGAGAGAATAAAGCCAACGTTTCCAGCTTCAATGAAGGGTCATCCAGACTCGAAACGTTGCCTCTATTCTCTCCCCGCAGATGCTGTCAGACCCGCTGAGATTTTCCAGCATTTTCTGTTTCAGTGTCAAACTTTGTTGGATGAACTCTCCTATGAATCATCTTGGGATGTTTTACGGTGTTAGGACGCTACATAAATACAAGTTGTTGTTGTTGTATGTATTTGAACATCACAGAATTATAGTCAGGGAAGATGAATAAATCATCTGCGTTGCTACAGCAACCACTCATGTTTATTTATACAGCACTTATATAGTTTGCTGCAAAGTCCCGAGGGGCTACATGGGAGCGAAAATCAAACAAAAATGTAATCATCATAAATGGCAACAGGTTGTTGAAAACTTGATCAAAGGGCAAGGTCTTAACAAGCATTCAAATGAAAGTGAGCGAGGGGGAGAGAGGCAGAGGGGTTTAGGGAAGGAATTCCAGAGCTCAGGGCCCAGGCAGCTGAAAGCACAGCCACCAACGGTCCACAGCCCTGTAGAGATAGAGATAGGGGTTTACAGCATGGAAACAGGCCATTCGGCCCAACTTGTTCATGCAGCCCAGTTTTTACCACTAACCTAGTCCCAATTGCCTGCATTTGGCCCATATCCCTCTATACCCATTTTACCCATGTAACTGTCTAAATACTTTTTAAAAGACAAAATTGTACCCGCCTCTACTACTACCTCTGGCAGCTTGTTCCAGACACTCACCACCCTCTGTGTGAAAAAATTGCCCCTCTGGACCCTTTTGTATCTCTCCCCTCTCACCTTAAACCTATGCCCTCTAGTTTTAGACTCCCCGACCTTTGGGAAAAAATACTGACTTTCCAGCTGATCTGTGCCCCTCATTATTTTATAGACCTCTATAAGATCACCCCTCAGCCTCCTACGCTCCAGAGAAAAAAGTCCCAGTCTATCCAGCCTCTCCTTGTAACTCAAACCATCAAGTCCCGGTAGCATCCTAGTAAATCTTTTCTGCACTCTTTCTAGTTTAATAATATCCTTTCTATAATAGGGTGACCAGAATTGCACACAGTATTCCAAGTGTGGCCTGACCAATGTCTTGTACAACTTCAACAAGACGTCCCAACTCCTGTATTCAATGTTCTGACCAATGAAACCAAGCATTCTGTAGGAGACAGAAGAGATAACTTGGGGTTATTTCGGGGTGGGGGGGCGGGGAGGGGGGGGGGGCGGTAGGGGGGCGGCAGTGGTGTTTTGCAGCTAATTCATCTCGACAAGTGGAAAGGTATCAGTTTAATATTTAAAACCCTTAATCTCTTGAATTCTATTAATACCACGTTAATTGTACCGAGGCAGTCTGAACCATTCCACACATTCTCTGGATGGGTTGGAGATACAGCAGAGTGAGAGGTGAAGGTGTGTATTATACAGCAGCCAGAAAGACTGACATTTAACCCTGGACTTGTGGTTGAGATGGTAACGGTCACTTTTTAATGAGGTTGCTATGGAAGTGGTTAGTGGCAGGAACCGGCTGCCGTACACTCTCCCTCCACAGTGCAGGCCCAGATACACAGTGACCCTGAAAGCAGAAGCTGTTTGAACTCTACCCAGTAAGAAGTTTAACAACACCAGGTTAAAGTCCAACAGGTTTATTTGGTAGCAAAAGCCACACGAAAACTACCGAATAAACCTGTTGGACTTTAACCTGGTGTTGTTAAACTTCTTACTGTGTTTACCCCAGTCCAACGCCGGCATCTCCACATCATGAACTCTACCCACCCAGGCGAGTAGGCTGCTCATTTTCACCCTCCCCTGCCCCCCAATTATTCTACTCAGCGGAAGGAAGAAGTGGTCAGGACGTAAGCAGGGGCAGTCGATCGATCTGCCTAACTGGCCAGAACATTAACTTTGACCCAGGGTGACTGGTGCATCGCTATGCCAGAGTACCACCAGTTTCTAGGTGTCCAGATCACCAACAAGCTGTCCGGGGTCCCCCCCCCCCCCCCCCCCCCCCCCCCGCCCCCAATGCCAACACTATAGTTAAGAAAGCCCCACCAATGCCTTTACTTTCTCAGAAGACTAAGGAAATTTGGCATGTCAGCTACGACTCTCACCAACTTTTACAGATGCACCATAGAAAGCATTTCTTTCTGGTTGTATCACAGCTTGGTATGGGCTCCTGCTCTGCCCAAGACTGCAAGAAACTACAAAGCCCAGTCCAACACGCAAACCAGCCTCCCATCCATTGACTCTGTCTACACTTCCCGCTGCCTCGGCAAAGCAGCCAGCATAATCAAGGACCCCATGCACCTCAAACATTCTCTCTTCCACTTTCTTCCATCGGGAAAAAGATACAAAAGTCTGAGGTCACGTACCAACCGACTCAAGAACAGCTTCTTCCCTGCTGCTGTCAGACTTTTGAATGGACCTACCTTAAGATGATCTTTCTCTACACCCTAGCTATGACTGTAACACTACATTCTGCACTCTCTCCTTTCCTTCTCTATGAATGGTATGCTTTGTCTGTACATTGCATAAGAAACAATACTTTTCACTGTATGCTAATACATGTGACAATAATAAATCAAATCAAATCAGAAAAACCATCTTGCCACGGGAGTGCTTTCTCCTGTGTTTTAAAGAAGAGCGGGGGAGTTCTCCCGCTGGGTCCAGGTCAATATGTGCCCCTCATGCAGCATCACTGCAACAAGATGATCTGAGCCTCATGGCATTGCTGCGTGCGGGATCTTGCTGTGCACAAATTGGTTGCTGTGTTTTCTACATTCCAACGCTGACTGCGCTACAAAAAAAGTACCTCATTGACGGTAAATTGCCTTGTGACATCCTGTGGCGCTATAGGAATGCACATTTTTCCTCTCTGTGTAAAATCATTTGGCTGCAGTGCCTGTTTACCCAGATTAGAGGCCATGGGGTGAATTTTCCTGTCCCGCCCGCCACGGGAATTGGAGAGGGCGAGGGGCGGACCATGGAGAGGTCCATTGGCTGCGGATGGGATTTTCCGGTTTCGGTGCGAGCGCGGCCGGAAAATCGCGCCCAATGCGTGGGTCTGTGTAGGAAACACATTGGGAATGAGAACCTGCTGGGTAGTTTCAAGCTGGCCATTCATGAATATCCAGGAGTGTTCATGACACCTCTTCACAAAATAATGGGTCAACATGCTCACAAATGAGTGCCTTGTCTGTTGTTGAATGGAGTGATCAGAGAGCTCTGATACTCCGGCTGATTACACTGCCTGCATTCCCAGTGCACTTGTCGGAACTGAACTCTTCCTGACCACCAGACGTGACAAAGGGAAACACAGTATTAATTTATGTTGGATTAGAAACTCATTTATCAGGCAAATTATTCCTCAGAATTTGAGGGCATGATCCTCACTGACAGACACAAGTGGCAGTGAAGATAGCGTGGAGAGATTTTTCCTCCTGCCAGTTTGTTTTCTAATATCCGCTGGGGTTGATTTGACTGCCCAATGCTTCCAAACCTCTCACCTTCTGAATCAACTTTCTTTATTCATAACCGTGAGGCTTAAAAAAGCTTTTCACAAGAACCGTGGCCAAGTAAACACTTACAGAGACATGTGGGAACAGTTTGTACTTTGCTTTCTCCTCCCCACCCGAGCATTTGCATTTACATAGCGCCCTTCCTGACCTCAGGACGTCCCGAACAATTTTAAATCAGTGAAGTATTTTTGAAAAGTGGTAGCTACAGCAACGTAGGAAACCCGTACAAATTGGCTGCGGCATTTTTATATTAAAACAATAACTGCTTCCAAAATATTTCATAGGAACATAGGAATTAGGAGCAGAAGTCGGCAAATTCAGCCCTTCAAGCCTGCTCCGCCATTCAATCATGATGTGGCGATGCCGGCGTTGGACTGGGGTAAACACAGTAAGAAGTTTAACAACACCAGGTTAAAGTCCAACAGGTTTATTTGCTGTGGCTTTTGCTACCAAATAAACCTGTTGGACTTGAACCTGCCATTCAATTAGATCATGGCTGATCTCTCCCTGGTCTCAAACCCACCTCCCCATCTGTTCCCCATATCCCTCTTTCCCTTTTTATTAGAAACATATCTATCGCCTTCTTGAAACTATTTAATGATTCAGACCCCACCGCGCGATGGGGCAGCGAGTTCCAAAATTCACCACCCTCTGTGAGTAGTTCCTCCTCATCTCAGTTTTAAATCTACCTCCTCTCAACCTGTACCTGTGACCTCTTGTTCCAGATTGCCCCACAAGAGGAAACATTTGGTCTACATTTACTTTATCAATCCCTTTTAAAATTTTATATACCTCGATCAGATCCCCTCTATCCTTCTAAACTCCACTGAGTACAAGCCCATTTCATTGGTTATAAGGTGCTGAAGCTGTGAAATGCAAGTATTTAATCAACAATGTGAACACACAATTTTAGGATAAAGCTCCTAATATAATATTCCTCCCTTGTTTAATGTTTAAGATCAGTGCTTCAGTTTTTCCAGCCACTCCTAGGTCAGATCGACCTTGCTGGAGAACTGCTTTCCAGTCTGTGCTACTCAAGTTAATTTCAGGTTTAATTGTTCTATGCCACACTGGGAAATGTCCAAAGATCTCAACGAACCTTTCCCCCGTTAACCTTCAAATGCCGTGACTTGGTGTCAGTTACACAATTAGTTCATCCCCTTGCTACTGTCAATCTCTTATCTGTAGTTCCAAAGTCAGCACTGAATTCCTGAATAGGCACCCCTCACGTATCGTATTCAATCTGTTTTTACTCCACTCTCTACCTCACTGTCAGCGATGTGCTATTTAATATTAGTCTCTCTCTCGTCTCTCCTCAGCTAGTGGTTTCTTCCTCACTCTAGCACAACTTTCCTGAGCTTTTGTTTATCTCTGATTCTCTTTTTCTTCTCCCTGGGTTCAGCATTCATTCTAAAGGCAATGCCTATATCTCAGCCCCAGCTTTGCAGCTGTTCCTATTTGACATCCAATGCTCTCCTGTAATGCTGAGCCCATGTGGAACCCTGTTGCCCTGTATTCTAACTCGCACCCAGTTCCATTCATTTATCACACGCCCCTGTGACCCCTGTGACCCCACTGACCCATGTCCACTTCCTGTCCGACAATGCCTCAATTTTAAAATACTCATCCCGGTTTGTGAATCCCACTGTAGTCTCGTCCCTCCCTATCTCCGTGATCTTCTCCAGCCTCAGAACCCTCTGAGATATCTGCCCTGCTCTAATCCTGGCCCCTTGCGCACCTTCTATTTCAATCACTCCACCATTGGCAGCCGTGCCGTCTGCTGCCTGGGGCCTAAGCTCAGGAATTCCCTCTCAAAATCTGACAACCACCTCAAATCCATATCTCCACCTGTTCCCCTTATCCTTGTTTAAAATTAGGAATATACCTATCTCCTCCTTGAAACCATTCACGATTCAGATTCCACCGCGCGATGGGGCAGCAAGTTCCACAAATTCACCACCCTCTGCGAGAAGTAGTTCCTCCTCATCCTCCTTTGAGACACACATTCCCACCTCATCCCCACTTGCCCACCTTTAGGTTTACCTGTCCCATTTTGTGACACAGTGTCAAAATCTGTTTTATAATAACTCCAGTGAAATGCCTCGAGATGGTTTGTTACATTAGAGAGGCAATAGAAATAGAAATTATTTTAAAAATAGGGATACTTTTAACCAGGTTAGGAAGGAAAATGGAGCTCTGGGACAAATGGACATGATGTGGAGGTGCCGGCGTTGGACTGGGGTAAACACAGTAAGAGTTTTAACAACACCAGGTTAAAGTCCAACAGGTTTATTTGGTAGCAAATGCCATTAGCTTTTGGAGCGCTGCTCCTTCGTCAGATGGAGTGGATTTCCACTCCATCTGACGAAGCAGATGAAACCCATGGAGCAGATTTCCACTCCATCTGACGAAGGAGCAGCGCTCCGAAAGCTAATGGCATTTGCTACCAAATAAACCTGTTGGACTTTAACCTGGTGTTGTTGAAACTCTTACAAATGGACATACCATGGAGCGATGCTAACTGTCCTCTCACCTGAACACATAACCAGCTGACAATGTCATTGGGTTATTTACCATCACCGGTTACCCAGGGGCCTCCACCATTTTGGTCGGGTCCTGAGATGGGCATCTAGAGTGCTTGCCTGATCTCAGATGAGAATATGAGTGTGATTCGCTGGCTTCCGCTGCGTGCGTTTCTCATGGTGGGAGGTGACACGCGGTTGGCCAGTGGTGGGATTCTCTGGTCTTGCCGCTGGTCTTCCCACTGAATCCACCCCATGCTCCTGGGAAACCCACGGCAAGGGTGCACTGTCGATGGTGCTGGAAGATCCCGCTGGCATGAACAGCCGGAATGTTCCGGCCATAGTCTCTGGATTATTAGCCCAGAACTTATTTTCATTGTTCTTTGAGAGGCGACCTGATAGAAGTCTACAAGATTATGAGAGGCATGGACAGAGTGGATAGTCAGAAGCTTTTTCCCAGGGTGGAAGAGTCAATTACTAGGGGGCATAGGTTTAAGGTGCGAGGGGCAAGGTTTAAAGGAGATGTACGAGACAGGTTTTTTACGCAGAGGGCGGTGGGTGCTGGAACTCGCTGCCGGGGGAGGTAGTGGAAGCAGATACGATCGTGAGTTTTAAGGGGCATCTTGACAAATACATGAATAGGATGGGAATAGAGGGATATGGTCCCCGGAAGAGTAGGGTGGCGCTGTGAGGTAGCAGTTCTAACCACTGTGCCACCGTGTTGCCCTGTTTTTATTTCAGATTGGCAGCATTTGCAGTATTTTGAAAGGCACTGGATAAATGCGAGTTTCGGGAAGTTTGGGAACCGAGCGCCAGGTTCACGCAGACTGAATGAGCTCATGACAAGGAAGCCCAATGCTATCAAAATAAAAGTGGAACTGTTCCAGCGAACCTGACGATTAACCTGATTCTGCGGAATGGGATAGAAATGACATCCTTTAAAGAACCAATGCAGATTCAGACTCTATTCTGAAGATGGAATGTGGTAGGTTCTGACAGTGAAACACACTGGGACCAATAACTGCACCATCTGGATTTATAAACAAAGCCAGAGCGAACTTGTCACTAATGATTTGTTACCAAAAATAATCACTTCCATCCTTTTAATGTCAGCAACACTTGTTTTTCCTATTGCAAACTAACTTCACAGGGGAGCATTTTGAAGCCATGGCCATGTTTTTGATGGGAGTTACACAGAAACTATAGCAACAAAGGAGACATGGAGCAAATAATCCAAAGTGTTATTACAAAGTCACAATGCTATGTTATTGGGAAACTGCACAGTGAATTATTCTTCATTTTAGCAGCTTCTAATGCATTCTTCTCCTGTGAGGCAATCAGAACTGAGTTCATGCCAGTGAAGGTGAAAGACAGACTTGCATTTCTATAGCGCCTCTCACAGATTCAGGATATCCCAAGGTGCTAAACAGCCAAGGAGACATTGTTGAAGTTAGCCACTGTTGTAAATGTAGGAAATTGGGCAGCCAATTTGTGCACAGCAAGCTCCCACAGACACCAATGGGATTTTAAAAAAAGATATCCTTTCATTGGATGTGGGTGTTGCTGGCAAGGACAGCATTTGTTGGCAATCCTTAATTACCCTTGAAATGAGTGCCATTTCGTACTATATTGCTGTGGTTCTGGAGTCACATGTAGGCCAGACCAGGTAAGGACGGCAGATTTCCTTCTCTAAAGGATATTAGTGAACGAAATGGGGCTTTTTTTACGGCAACTATCAATGGTTTCATGGTCACCATTACTGAGACTAGTTATTATTTCATTAAGTTCAATTTAAATTCCTCTAGCTGCCGTGGTGAAATTTCAACCCATGTCCCGACAGCATTAGCATGGGCCACTGGGTTACTAGTGTTATCCGACTAGAGTACTTAAACCTTTCCCCCCCCAGATACTTTCCCCTTGCGTGACTAACAAAATAGCCTGTGCTCAATGCTCCCTCCACTCACATTGTCTGATTCTTTAAGAGCTGGTTGGCTGTAGGGATTCGCATTCTAATCAGTATTCTGTAACTTGATTTTGTGTCTCTGTGCCCTGTTTGAGAGCACATTTCCACTCCATCTGACGAAGGAGCAGCGCTCCGAAAGCTAATGGCATTTGCTACCAAATAAACCTGTTGGACTTTAACCTGGTGTTGTTAAAACTCTTACTGTGTTTCCCCCAGTCCAACGCCGGCATCTCCACATCATGACTAACAAAAGGCAGAGAGTCGACTCAGATTTCACTGAAACAAAACTCTCTTTATTTAATGTTTCAGTACTCGATATAAACACACATTTAGTTGCAACACTTACTTTAACTTACTCAATTTCATTCATTTAACTTCAACCTTAAGCTTAACTCATTTAACTTTGTTGTGGGAAAAATCCACTAGTAGACAGATCTCGAGATTCCAAAACACAGTTGATTCAACGGAGCTCCGGGAGAGAAGGCACATGTCTGTAGCAAACCTTATAGAACATAGAACAGTACAGCACAGAACAGGCCCTTCGGCCCACGATGTTGTGCCGAGCTTTATCTGAAACCAAGATCAAGCTATCCCACTCCCTATCATCCTGGTGTGCTCCATGTGCCTATCCAATAACCGCTTAAATGTTCCGAAAGTGTCTGACTCCACTATCACTGCAGGCAGTCCATTCCACACCCCAACCACTCTCTGCGTAAAGAACCTACCTCTGATATCCTTCCTATATCTCCCACCACAAACCCTATAGTTATGCCCCCTTGTAATAGCTCCATCCACCTGAGGAAATAGTCTTTGAACGTTCACTCTATCTATCCCCTTCATCATTTTGTAAACCTTTATTAAGTCTCCCTCAGCCTCCTCCGCTCCAGAGAGAACAGCCCTAGCTCTCTCAACCTTTCCTCATAAGACCTACCCTCCAAACCAGGCAGCATCCTGGTAAATCTCCTCTGCACTCTTTCCAGCGCTTCCACATCCTTCTTATAGTGAGGTGACCAGAACTGTACACAATATTCCAAATGTGGTCTCACCAAGGTCCTGTACAGTTGCAGCATAACCCCACGGCTCTTAAACTCCAACCCCCTGTTAATAAAAGCTAACACACTATAGGCCTTCTTCACAGATCTATCCACTTGAGTGGCAACCTTTAGAGATCTGTGGATATGGACCCCAAGATCTCTCTGTTCCTCCACAGTCTTCAGAACCCTACCTTTGACCCTGTAATCCACATTTAAATTAGTCCTACCAAAATGAATCACCTCACATTTATCAGGGTTAAACTCCATTTGCCATTTTTCAGCCCAGCTTTGCATCCTATCTATGTCTCTTTGCAGCCTACCACAGCCCTCCACCTCATCCACTACTCCACCAATCTTGGTGTCATCAGCAAATTTACTGATCCACCCTTCAGCCCCCTCCTCTAAGTCATTAATAAAAATCACAAAGAGCAGAGGACCAAGCACTGATCCCTGTGGCACTCCGCCAGCAACCTGCCTCCAGTCCGAAAATTTTCCATCCACCACCACCCTCTGTCTTCGATCAGATAGCCAGTTACCTATCCAATCGGCCAACTTTCCCACTATCCCACAGCTCCTTACTTTCATCATAAGCCGACCATGGGGGACCTTATCAAACGCCTTACTAAAATCCATGTATATGACATCAACTGCCCTATCTTCATCAACACACTTAGTTACCTCCTCAAAAAATTCAATCAAATTTGTGAGGCACGATTTGCCCTTCACGAATCCGTGCTGACTATCCCGGATTAATCCGCATCTTTCTAAATGGTCGTAAATCCCATCCCTAAGGACCTTTTCCATCAATTTACCAACCACCGAAGTAAGACTAACCGGTCTATAATTACCAGGGTCATTTCTATTCCCTTTCTTAAACAGAGGAACAACATTTGCCACTCTCTAGTCCTCTGGCACCATCCCCGTGGACAGCGAGGACCCAAAGATCAAAGCCTAAGTCTCTGCAATCTCATCCCTTGCCTCCCAAAGAATCCTAGGATATATTCCATCAGGCCCAGAGGACTTATCGACCTTCAGTTTATTCAAAACTGCCAGGACATCCTCCCTCCGAACATCTATTTCCTCCAGTCTATTAGCCTGTAACACCTTCTCTTCCTCAGAAACATGGCCCCTCTCCTTGGTGAACACTGAAGAAAAGTATTCATTCATCACCTCGCCTATCTCTACTGACTCCATACACAAGTTCACACCACTGTTCTTGACCGGGCCTAACCTCACCCTGGTCATTCTTTTATTCCTCACATAAGAGTAAAAAGCCTTGGGGTTTTCCTTGATCCGACCTGCCAAGGACTTCTCATGTCCCCTCCTTGCTCTCCTAAGCCCCTTTTTCAGCTCATTCCTTGCTAACTTGTAACCCTCAATCGAGCCATCTGAACCTTGTTTCCTCATCCTTACATAAGCTTCCCTCTTCCTTTTCACAAGACATTCCACCTCTTTCGTGAACCATGGTTCCCTCACTCGGCCATTTCCTCCCTGCCTGACAGGGACATACCTATCAAGGACACCCAGTATTTGTTCCTTGAAAAAGTTCCACTTTTCATTAGTGCCTTTCCCTGACAGTTTCTGTTCCCATCTTATGCCCCCTAATTCTTGCCTAATCGCATCATAATTACCTCTCCCCCAATTGTAAACCTTGCCCTGCCGTACGGCCCTATCCCTCTCCATTGCAATAACAAAAGACACCGAATTGTGGTCACTATCTCCAAAGTGCTCTCCCACAACCAAATCTAAGACTTGGCCCAGTTCATTTCCCAGTACCAAATCCAATGTGGCCTCACCTCTTGTCGGCCTATCCACATATTGTGTCAGGAAACCCTCCTGCACACACTGCACAAAAACTGCCCCATCCGAACTATTTGACCTACAAAGGTTCCAATCAATATTTGGAAAGTTAAAGCCCCCCATGACAACTACCCTGTGACCCCCACACATATCCATAATCTGCTTAGCAATTTCTTCCTCCACATCTCTATTACTATTTGGGGGCCTATAGTAAACTCCTAACAACGTGACCGCTCCTTTCCTATTTCTAACCTCAGCCCATATTACCTCAGTGTGCAGATCCCCCTCGAAGTGCCTTTACGCACCCGTAAACTATCCTTGATTAACAATGCCACTCCTCCACCTCTTTTACCAGCTTCCCTACACTTAGTGAAACATCTATACCCCGGAACGTCCAACAACCATTCCTGTCCTTGTTCTACCCACGTCTCCGTAATGGCCACAACATCGTAGTCCCAAGTACCAATCCACGCCCCAAGTTCATCTACCTTGTTCCGGATGCTCCTCGCATTGAAGTAGACACACTTCAATCCACCTTCCTGTCTACCGGTACCCACCCTTGACCTTGATACCTTCCCCAATACCTCACCACCCTCAACACTGACTTCTGGACTACAACTCCTTTTCCCACTCCCCTGATAAATTAGTTTAAACTCCCCTGAAGAGCCGTATCAAATTTCCCTCCTAGGATATTGGTTCCCCTCTGGTTCAGGTGCACCCCGTCCTGTTTGTACAGGTCCCACCTTCCCCAGAATGTGTTCCAATTATCCACGTGTCTGAAACCCTCCCTCCTACACCATCCCTGCAACCACATGTTTAACTGCACTCTCTCCCTGTTCCTCAACTCGCTATCACGTGGCACCGGTAACGTACCAGAGGTGACCACATGTTTTGTCTTGGCTCTCAGCTTCCAGCCCAGCTCCCGAAATTCCTGTTTTAAATCCCCGTCCCTTCTCTTACCTATGTCTTACCTTCTCTCAGTAAAATGACGGGAACGGTCCATCTTTATACTTTTTACACAATAGATGGACCGGTGATTTGAACATTATCACATCGTTTTAGGCAGATACAAACAGATACAGACATTTAACATCGTATTGTTCTTATGAATGGGTACATTTCCTATGTCTGTATCTATCAATGGTTGGTTTCGGCTCATTCAGGTGCTAATCGGTTTTCCTGCATTCATATTTTCCCGCTCTTCCTATGGCTAATCTATTCCCTTTGTCTCGGGTTTTTTCCTTATCTAAAAGATGCCTCGATCCTTGGCTTGGCTTCCTGAGGTGTTTGTTTACTTTAAATCACTGTCTGTGATTTTTAAATGGCTTGTCTGTTGGGTTTGATTTGAAGTGATCTTTGTCTAAGTGGAAGCCGGTGTCTGCTTTATGGTTCCTCTCCCACTTCACTCTTTATGTGCCAGGCAGCTATTTTAAAGTGTGCTTTCCTTACATTTTTCCCCTTACAAACTTCAATTCTCACTCTAGTTTAACTTTATCTCATTTAACTTGAAGTTGAACTGGAAACAAATACTGCCCGTTTGAGTGAACTGGCCAGGTCCATCCTCGAGTATAAACCTTCCTCGTGCGTCTTTGTTCTTCTCTGAAGCTGATCTTCAGGGCCCACATCGCGAATGTGATTCTCGAGTTTCCGTGGAGGAAGAGACTCAGAGTTTCTCTTTTTATCCTAAACTTTGCACATCCTTCCAGATTTTTTCCTGTGCTACTTTTGCCAATTACCTTAAACCTGTGCCCTCTGAATCTTGATGCTTCAACAATGGGAACAGTTTCCCCCTCTCTACTCTGTCCAGGTCCCTCATGGTTTCAGACACCCACACCTCAACCTTCTCTTCTCCAAGGAGAATGTTCCCAGCTTCTCCGATCCATCCATCTCACTGAAGTTCCGCATCCCTGGAACTGTTTACCATTTCCCATCCACACAATAGTTCAGCATGGTATTGTGCTGCTACACCCACGTAACGGAGATATCAGGACAATGACTGAAAGCTTGATTAAAAGGGTAAGTTTTAAGGAACATCTTAAAGGCAGAAAGAGAGAGAGGAAGATAGGTTTGAGAAGGGAATCCATGAGCTTGAAAAGAGGGTGGATAATGATTTTATTTATTAGTGTCACAAGTAGGCTTACATTAACACTGCAATGAAGTTACTGCGAAAATCCCCTAGTCGCCACACTCCGGCGCCTGTTCGGGTACACTGAGGGAGAATTTAGCATGGCCAATGCACCCAACCAGGACGTCTTTTGGACTGTGGGAAGAAACCGGAGCACCCGGAGGGAACCCACGCAGACACGGGGAGAATGTGCAGACTCCACACAGACAGTGACCCGAGGACAGAATTGAACCCGGGTCCCTGGCGCTGTGAGGCAGCAGTGCTAACCACTGTGTCACCGTGCCGCGATGCAGGGATTAAAGTGGAGATGAGCAGAAAGCCAGGTTTGAGGAGCTGTTTGTTTTTGATGGGCTGCAGCCAGTTTTGTCTGATTACTGATTGCACGATATCACCTTTCAGCCTGAAGGTTGAGCTGGAAACACCCTCTGATTCTTTTCAAATCCTTTAATAACGTGGGTAAGTGATACAGGATTCACAAGTTCAACATGGAACCCATCAAACAAACTGAGGTGGTAGCAGGAAAAGAAACATCTAGAAACTGTGACCAGCACAATGAGTAAACAGTCATTCAGTCAATGGGGCTGCAGTCAGAGAGACAACTGAGGAATTACCTCATGCCTCTCTGACAATCATTCAAAAGGAATTTGCAAGGGTTTGACATAATGTTAGTGCAACCTGAAACACACACACTCACACACACTCACACACACACACACACACACACACACACACACACTCACACACACACACACACTCACACACACACACTCACACTCACACACACACTCACACACACACACTCACACTCACACACACTCACTCACACTCACACACACTCACTCACACACTCACACACACACTCACACACACACACTCACACACACACACACACACATACTCACACACACTCACACACACACTCACACACACTCACACACACACACACTCACACACACTCACACACTCACACACACACACACTCACACACACACACACTCACACACACACACTCACACACACACACACTCACACACTCACACACACACACTCACACACACACACACACACTCACACACACACACACACTCACACACACACACAGACACACACACACTCACACACACACACGCACACATAGACACACACTCACACACACACACTCACACACTCACACACACACACACACTCACACACACACACACACACTTATTCACACACACACCCACACACACACACACTCACACACACACACACACATACTCACACACAGACACACAGACACACACACTCACACACACTCACACTCACACACACTCACACTCACACACTCACACACTCACGCACACACACACACACACTCACACACACTCACACACACATTCACACACACATGCACACACAGACACACACTCACACACACTCACACACTCACACTCACACACACGCACTCACGCACACGCACTCACACACGCACTCACACTCACACACCCACTCACACTCACACACATACTCACACACGCACACACTCAAACACACACACTCACACACACTCACACACACACACTCACACACACTTATTCATACACACACTTATTCACACACACACCCACACACACACACTCACACACACACACACACATACTCACACACAGACACACACACACACACACTCACACACACACACACTCACACACACACACTCACACACACACACACCGATGCAATCACACACACACACATTCACATACACACAGAACACTCACAGGCACACAGAAACTCACAGACACACACACACACACACTCACACACATACACACACAGACGCAATCACACACGCACACATTCACAAACAGAGAACACACACATACAGACACACACACTCACACAGACACACACTCACAGACACACACACACATATAGACACACACACACAGACACATAGACACACACAGACACAGACACACTCACACCCATACACGCACACACACATAGACACACACACACACATGTTGTTGTTCGTCCATCATCGTAGATGAGGACCTCGACACCATTAGTCATTTTGAGGCCGGGTGCGGTGTGTCCGGAGATGACTGATCAGGCCAATTCGGGCATGGAATGTCCTGGTACATATTGGGCAAACTTGTGTAGGCGCTGTAGTTGTTGCACTGGTGGCTCTGGACTTGCGCAGCTCGTGCTTAAGTTGTGCTTCACCATTGCACCTTGCTTCATAAGCCTGACAGCCCTTGTGGATGAGGCAGCGCCAGGTAGGGCGGTTTTGTGCCAGCGTTTCCCAGGTGGTCGTGTCTATGTCAAGCGACTTCAGGGAGGCCTTGAGTGTGTCTTTGTAACGTTTCTTCTGCCCTCCATGCGGGTGTCTTCCAGCAGAGAGTTCCCCAAAAAGGAGCTGCTTGGGTTTGCGCCCGTCCGGCATACAGATGACATGACCTGCCCACCGGGTCTGTGCTCTCATCAGCAGTGTGTGGACTGATGGTAGACTTGCTCTAGAGAGAACTTCAGTGTCTGGTACTTTGTCTTGCCATCTGATGCGTAATATTCTGCGAAGACAAGTCATGTGGAAATGATTGAGCTGTCTTGCATGCCTTCGATACACAGTCCACGTTTCACAGGCATACAGGAGGGTAGTGAGTACCACGGCACTGTAGACCTTCAGTTTCCTTCACATAGACACACACACACGTACACATAGACACACATAGACACACACACAGAGACATACACACACATAGACAGTCTCAAACACGCATACATCCACACTCTCAAATACACAAACACACAATGACACATATACACATACATGCTCACACAATTACACATACAAACATTTGTTCACACACACACACCTATGCTCATGCTCGCACACAATTATACACATGTTCATATTTCTTTTCTCATTGTACAACAGAAGTTCCCGGGGAGTGTGTCAGTATTTACAGTGTGTTCCCGGGGAGTGTGTCAGCATTTACAGTGTGTTCCCGGGGTGTGTGTCAGTATTTACAGTGTGTTCCCGGGGAGTGTGTCAGTATTTACAGTGTGTTCCCGGGGAGTGTGTCAGTATTTACAGTGTGTTCCCGGGGAGTGTGTCAGTATTTACAATGTGTTCCCGGGGAGTGTGTCAGTATTTACAGTGTGTTCCCGGGGAGTGTGTCAGTATTTACAATGTGTTCCCGGGGAGTGTGTCAGTATTTACAGTGTGTTCCCGGGGTGTGTGTCAGTATTTACAGTGTGTTCCCTGGGAAGTGTGTCAGTATTTACAGTGTGTTCCCGGGGAGTGTGTCAGTATTTACACTGTTTTCCTGGGGAGTGTGTCACTGTTTACAATGTGTTCCCGGGGAGTGTGTCAGTATTTACAGTGTGTTCCCGGGGTGTGCGTCTGTATTTACAGTGTTTTCCTGGGGAGTGTGTCAGTATTTACAGTGTGTTCCCGGGGTGTGCGTCTGTATTTACAGTGTGTTCCCGGGGAGTGTGTCAGTATTTACAGTGTGTTCCCGGGGAGTGTGTCAGTATTTACTGTGTGTTCCCGGGGTGTGCGTCTGTATTTACAGTGTGTTCCCGGGGAGTGTGTCAGTATTTACAGAGTGTTCCCGGGGTGTGCGTCTGTATTTACAGTGTGTTCCCGGGGAGTGTGTCAGTATTTACAGTGTGTTCCCGGGGTGTGCTTCTGTATTTACAGTGTTTTCCCGGGGAGTGTGTCAGTATTTACAGTGTGTTCCCGGGGTGTGCGTCTGTATTTACAGTGTTTTCCCGGGGAGTGTGTCAGTATTTACAGTGTGTTCCCGGGGAGTGTGTCAGTATTTACAGTGTGTTCCCGGGGTGTGCGTCTGTATTTACAGTGTTTTCCCGGGGAGTGTGTCAGTATTTACAGTGTGTTCCCGGGGTGTGCGTCTGTATTTACAGTGTTTTCCCGGGGAGTGTGTCAGTATTTACAGTGTGTTCCCGGGGTGTGTGTCAGTATTTACAATGTGTTCCCGGGGTGTGCGTCTGTATTTACAGTGTTTTCCTGGGGAGTGTGTCTGTATTTACACTGTTTTCCTGGGGAGTGTGTCAGTATTTACAATGTGTTCCCGGGGTGTGTGTCAGTATTTACAGTGTGTTCCCGGGGAGTGTGTCAGTATTTACAGTGTGTTCCCGGGGAGTGTGTCAGTATTTACAGTGTGTTCCCGGGGAGTGTGTCAGTATTTACAGTGTGTTCCCGGGGAGTGTGTCAGTATTTACAGTGTGTTCCCGGGGAGTGTGTCAGTATTTACAATGTGTTCCCGGGGAGTGTGTCAGTATTTACAGTGTGTTCCCGGGGAGTGTGTCAGTATTTACAGTGTGTTCCTGGGGTGTGCGTCTGTATTTACACTGTTTTCCTGGGGAGTGTGTCAGTATTTACAGTGTGTTCCCGGGGAGTGTGTCAGTATTTACAGTGTGTTCCCGGGGAGTGTGTCAGTATTTACACTGTTTTCCTGGGGAGTGTGTCAGTATTTACAGTGTGTTCCCGGGGAGTGTGTCAGTATTTACAGTGTTTTCCTGGGGATTGTGTCAGTATTTACAATGTGTTCCCGGGGAGTGTGTCAGTATTTACAATGTGTTCCCGGGGAGTGTGTCAGTATTTACAGTGTGTTCCCGGGGTGTGTGTCAGTATTTACTGTGTGTTCCCGGGGTGTGTGTCAGTATTTACAGTGTGTTCCCGGGGAGTGTGTCAGTATTTACACTGTTTTCCTGGGGATTGTGTCAGTATTTACAGTGTTTTCCTGGGGAGTGTGTCAGTATTTACAGTGTTTTCCTGGGGATTGTGTCAGTATTTACAATGTGTTCCCGGGGAGTGTGTCAGTATTTACACTGTTTTCCTGGGGAGTGTGTCAGTATTTACACTGTTTTCCTGGGGAGTGTGTCAGTATTTACAATGTGTTCCCGGGGAGTGTGTCAGTATTTACAGTGTGTTCCCGGGGAGTGTGTCAGTATTTACAGTGTTTTCCTGGGGAGTGTGTCAGTATTTACAGTGTTTTCCTGGGGATTGTGTCAGTATTTACAGTGTGTTCCCGGGGAGTGTGTCAGTATTTACAGTGTTTTCCTGGGGAGTGTGTCAGTATTTACAGTGTTTTCCTGGGGATTGTGTCAGTATTTACAATGTGTTCCCGGGGAGTGTGTCAGTATTTACAGTGTTTTCCTGGGGATTGTGTCAGTATTTACAATGTGTTCCCGGGGAGTGTGTCAGTATTTACAGTGTGTTCCCGGGGAGTGTGTCAGTATTTACAGTGTGTTCCCGGGGAGTGTGCCAGTATTTACACTGTTTTCCTGGGGAGTGTGTCAGTATTTACACTGTTTTCCTGGGGAGTGTGTCAGTATTTACAATGTGTTCCCGGGGAGTGTGTCAGTATTTACAGTGTGTTCCCGGGGAGTGTGTCAGTATTTACAGTGTTTTCCTGGGGAGTGTGTCAGTATTTACAGTGTTTTCCTGGGGATTGTGTCAGTATTTACAGTGTTTTCCTGGGGAGTGTGTCAGTATTTACACTGTTTTCCTGGGGAGTGTGTCAGTATTTACAATGTGTTCCCGGGGAGTGTGTCAGTATTTACACTGTTTTCCTGGGGAGTGTGTCAGTATTTACAATGTGTTCCCGGGGAGTGTGTCAGTATTTACAGTGTGTTCCTGGGGAGTGTGTCTGTATTTACAATGTGTTCCCGGGGAGTGTGTCAGTATTTACAGTGTGTTCCCGGGGAGTGTGTCAGTATTTACAATGTGTTCCCGGGGAGTGTGTCAGTATTTACAGTGTGTTCCCGGGGAGTGTGTCAGTATTTACAGTGTGTTCCCGGGGAGTGTGTCAGTATTTACAGTGTGTTCCCGGGGAGTGTGTCAGTATTTACACTGTTTTCCTGGGGAGTGTGTCAGTGTTTACAGTGTGTTCCCGGGGAGTGTGTCAGTATTTACAATGTGTTCCCGGGGAGTGTGTCAGTATTTACAGTGTGTTCCCGGGGAGTGTGTCAGTATTTACAGTGTGTTCCCGGGGAGTGTGTCAGTATTTACACTGTTTTCCTGGGGAGTGTGTCAGTGTTTACAGTGTGTTCCCGGGGAGTGTGTCAGTATTTACAGTGTGTTCCCGGGGAGTGTGTCAGTATTTACAGTGTTTTCCTGGGGAGTGTGTCAGTATTTACTGTGTGTTCCCGGGGTGTGCGTCTGTATTTACAGTGTGTTCCCGGGGTGTGCGTCTGTATTTACTGTGTGTTCCCGGGGAGTGTGTCAGTATTTACAGTGTGTTCCCGGGGTGTGCGTCTGTATTTACAGTGTTTTCCCGGGGAGTGTGTCAGTATTTACAGTGTGTTCCCGGGGTGTGCGTCTGTATTTACAGTGTTTTCCCGGGGAGTGTGTCAGTATTTACAGTGTGTTCCCGGGGAGTGTGTCAGTATTTACAATGTGTTCCCGGGGTGTGCGTCTGTATTTACAGTGTTTTCCTGGGGAGTGTGTCTGTATTTACACTGTTTTCCTGGGGAGTGTGTCAGTATTTACAATGTGTTCCCGGGGAGTGTGTCAGTATTTACAGTGTGTTCCCGGGGTGTGCGTCTGTATTTACACTGTTTTCCTGGGGAGTGTGTCTGTATTTACACTGTTTTCCTGGGGAGTGTGTCAGTATTTACAATGTGTTCCCGGGGAGTGTGTCAGTATTTACAGTGTGTTCCCGGGGAGTGTGTCAGTATTTACACTGTTTTCCTGGGGAGTGTGTCAGTATTTACAGTGTGTTCCCGGGGTGTGTGTCTGTATTTACAGTGTTTTCCTGGGGAGTGTGTCAGTATTTACAGTGTTTTCCTGGGGATTGTGTCAGTATTTACAATGTGTTCCCGGGGAGTGTGTCAGTATTTACAGTGTGTTCCCGGGGAGTGTGTCAGCATTTACAGTGTGTTCCCGGGGAATGCGTCAGTATTTACAGTGTGTTCCCGGGGAGTGTGTCAGTATTTACAGTGTGTTCCCGGGGTGTGCGTCTGTATTTACAGTGTTTTCCCGGGGAGTGTGTCAGTATTTGCAGTGTGTTCCCGGGGAGTGTGTCAGTATTTACAGTGTGTTCCCGGGGAGTGTGTCAGTATTTACAGTGTTTTCCCGGGGAGTGTGTCAGTATTTACAGTGTGTTTCTAAGGAGTGTGTCTGTATTTACTGACAGAATCTGTTGGTGATTTTTGTGTTAAAATATCCAGTCAGGGAAATCGGATTGATCAAGGCTCCCCACAAGTTCATTCACTGCTTATTTTTCCTGTGACAGGGACAGATGGTCCATGTTTATTTATCCTGTTGAACATTATTAAATTCTTCCTTCTTCATTCTTGGAAAACTATAGCTGGCCCCCTTTTAATTTGTAGTAATATTTAGATTGTGTTTGGATATTTTAATTAGCAAGAATACACAAACTTTACAATCCGTGATATTTAATTCCAATGCATTCTTGGCTGACCTTAATATTCAGTAAAATTGAATCCATTTCAATCTCTGCCGTCTGTATTCTAACTCATACACGTCCTGTTGACCCATCACCCCTCTACTTACTGACCTGAACCAGCTCCCGGTTACGTGGCACCCCGATTTTTTAAGTTGCCATCGGTGTTTTCAAGGCTCTCTCTATCTCCGAGACCTCCCAGCTGTGCTCAGTCCAGCCTTTAGATCATTGCTCCAACGTTGATGGCTGTGCCTTCAGCTGCCTCGGCCCCAAGCTCTGGAATTCCTTCCCCAAATCTCTTCCTCTCTTTGGCTCTGCCTCTTCTAAGATGCTCCTTAAAACCCAACTCTGACCAAGCTTTTGGCGGTCTGTCCAGATTTCTCCATATGTGTCTTTGTGCCAAATTCTGTTTGTTAAGTAGCTGTGAAACGACTTGGAATGTTCAATTACATTAAAGGTGCTGTATTAATGAAATTGTTGTTGTACTGAACATGGTTTCTATCTCAATGGTCTTCATGTAAAGCTACATCACGGGTTTCAGGGACAACATTTAAATCCTTACTGATAGAGTCATCGAATCATAGAGGTTTACAGCATGGAAACAGGCCCTTCGGCCCAACTTGTCCATGCCGCCCTTTTCTTTTTAAACCCCTAAGCTAGTCCCAATTGCCCGCATTTGGCCCATATCCCTCTATACCCATCTTACCCATGTAACTGTCTAAATGCTTTTTAAAAGACAAAATTGGACCCGCCTCTACTACTACCTCTGGCAGCTTGTTCCAGACACTCACCACCCTCTGTGTGAAAAAAAATTGTCCCTCTGGACACTTTTGTATCTCTTCCCTCTCACCTTAAACCTATGCCCTCTAGTTTTAGACTCCCCTACTTTTGGGAAAAGATACTGACTTTCCAGCTGATCTGTGCCCCTCATTATTTTATAGACCTCTATAAGATCACCCCTCAGCCTTTTACGCTCCAGAGAAAGAAGTCACAGTCTATCCAGCCTCTCCTTATAACTCAATCCATCAAGTCCTGGTAGCATCCTAGTGAATCTTTCCTGCACTCTTTCTAGTTTAATAATATCCTTTCTATAATAGGGTGACCAGAACTGTACACAGTTCTTTTAGGGAGAGATTGGACTGGCTAGGACTTTTTTCTTTGGAACGTAGGAGACTGAGGGGTGATCTTACAGAGGTGGATAAGATCACAAAAGGCATGGATAGGGTGAATGCATTCCCAGGGTTGGGAACCGAGAACTAGAGGGCATAGGCTTAAGTTCAGAGGGGAAAGAATTAATGGGAACCTGAGGAGCAAGTTTTTTACACAGAGGGTGGTGCGTGTGTGGAATGAGCTGCTGGAGGAGTGGTTGAGGCAGGGACATTGACAACATTTAAAAGGCATTGGGACAGATACATGGATAGGAAAGGTTTAGAGGGATATGGGCCAAATGCAGGCAAATGGGGTTAGCTTAGATGGGCTTTTTGGTCGGCGTGAACCAGTTTGGACCGAAGGGCCTGTCTCCATGCTGCAGATTTGCTGATTCTCTGATTCTATATAGAATGCAGAATGTCACAGCACTGAAGGAGGCCATTCAGACCCTCTTGTCAATGCCAGCACTTTGAATGAGCTGTCCAATTCATCTACCCCAATCTTGCCTCCCCCATATGGACTTATGAAGGAGGTTTTCAGAAACCGAGTGGCCCTTTTACCTTTGTATTCCATTTAACTGATAGCTAATTCTATGGACACTTTGTTCAAATCAGCTTTGGTGAGAAAGATAGACGGTGGCATTCGAACCTGAGTGGGGAAACCCCAATGGATTTCCTAATGCATCACCTTAACCAGCACCACCAACCCTTAAAACGTGAGATGGTGCAATATAGTTCACTCAGGGAGTCTGGATTGCTATGGTAACATACATGTTTTACATGCATGTTGTACTCTGGAGCTATGGACAGTGATGGTGGAGGCTCCAACTTCGTTCCATCGCACAGCTGACCAGGAATCTCTCCCACTCTTAAACGTCGATTTCCAAGTTCAGTCTCAACCTGTTGGACCATGTTGTGAACTCACCTTCCCTGGCCATCAGGTCCTGGGGTGGGACTGGAACCCAGAGCATGTGGCCCAGAGGCAGGGACACTAACCCACTACACCACAAAAGCTTAGAGGGGATAAGCTAGCAACTCTTCAGCTGATGTGGACTTGGCAGTATAATCGTTACGTTACCGGACTAATAAACCTATAGGTCTAGATTAGCAGCTCATTAGATTGTGAATTCACCTTCCACCAGGGTTGTTAGAGAATCTAATCTCAGTTTCTTGTTAGGATTTGGAAATATGAATATGGCCTCAGTAAAAGTGACCACATTTTGTCATAAAAACTCATCTCTTCTCCAATGTCCTTCAGGGGAAGGAAATCTGCCATTCTTTCCCGGTCTGGCCTACATGTGATTCTGATCCCACACCAATACAGGGATGTGAGGAAAAGCCTTTACTCAGAGGGTGGTGGGAGTCTGGAACTCTCTGCCTAAAAGGGTGGTGGGTGCAAAGACCCTCATACCTTTTAAGAAGTATTTAGATGTGCACTTGTGATGCCCAGGCACACAGGTGCTGGAAAATGGGATTAGAATAATTGGGTGGTTTGTCTTTGACTGGTACAGAGGTGATGGGCCTTTGTGCTGTATATCTCTATGGCCCTATGACTTCTATCTGTCTTCTGAAGTGGCTGAGAAAGACCCTCAGGTCTATCAAATTTTCACAATGAAAGTGAGATTGCAACGGTTCAGGATGGCATCTCACCACTTTCCCAAGTTAACTGGGGATGGGCAACATTTGGGCAGCATGGTGGCACAGTGGTTAGCACTGCTTCCTCACAGCAGTTCGACTCCTGGCTTGGGTCACCGTCTGTGCGGAGTTTGCACATTCTCCTCGTGTCTGCGTGGGTTTCCTCCGGGTGCTCCAGTTTCCTCCCAAAGTCCAAAGATGTGCGGGTTAGGTGGATTGGCCATGATAAATTGCCCCCTTAGTGTCAAGGGGATTAGCTAGGGTAAATGCATTGGGTTATGGAGATAGGGCCTGGGTGGGATTGTGATCGGTGCAGACTCGATGGGCTGAATGGCCTCCTTCTGCACTGTAGCGTTCTATGATTCTGTGAAATGAGATGAGGAGATTGGCCACAATCTATTTCCAATGAGTTATTCAGGCTGCAGTGGGGTTTCGCTGTCTCTCATTTTGTTTTTGTGTCTCGTGTGTGACCTGCTATTTCTATAATTTTATTGCTGCGGGAGGAGGACACGATACCAGCTTGAAGAATTCAAACATTTTCACCCACCAAAGCCTCAAACCCTTTTTGAAAGGAGGCCAAGAGGGATTTCAGAGCCCATGAGAGAAGTGATAATTATTAAAAAGACATGTTTAATCGAAAACATCTGGCTGAGAGATCTGTGAAGATATTCACCGGAAGCCAGACGCCGTGAATGGCACAACTGGTTTGGAACAGAAGATTTTAGACTAAAAGATTAATAAGGAGGATAAAATTAGAGTTTGAGAGAAAGCTAGCTCGAAAAATAAAGACAGATATTGAGAGTTTCTCTGGATATTTGAAAGAGAAATGAGTTAACAACATGAGTGATGGTTGTCTAGAAAGTGATTCTGGGGAATTATTAATGGAAAATAAGGAGATGACAGATGAATTGAACCAGTATTTGGGATCAGTCTTCACCACAGAGGATACAAGTCACATCCCAGAAATAGCTGAAAGTCAGGAAATGGGAGGGAGGGAGGAATTCAGTCCCAGGGAAGTGGTACTGAGCAAATTGTTGGCGCTGTGGGTTGGCAAATCTCCAGGTCCTGATGGAATCCATCCTTAAGAAGATGGCGAGTGAGGTAGTCAAAGATGTGCGGGTTAGGTGGATTGGCCATGCTAAATTGCCCCTTGTCAGGGGGACTAGCTAGGGTAAATGCATGGGATTATGGGGATAGGGCCTGGGTGGAATTGTGGTCGGTGCAGATTCGATGGGCTGAATGGCCTCTTTCTGCACTGTAGGGATTCTGTGATAGTTACTGCATTAGTTTTAATTTTCCAAAATTCACTAGATTCTCGCAAATGTCATTAGATTGGAAAACAGAACCTGTAACTCATTCATTCAAATCATAGAATCATAGAAACCCTACAGTACAGAAAGAGGCCATTCGGCCCATCGAGTCTGCACCGACCACAATCCCACCCAGGCCCTACCCCCATATCCCTCCATATTTTACCCGCTAATCCCTCTAATCTACACATCCCAGGACTCTAAGGGGAAATTTTTTAGCATGGCCAATCAACCTAACCCGCACATCTTTGGACTGTGGGAGGAAACCGGAACACCCGGAGGAAACACACGCAGGCACGAGGAGAATGTGCAAACTCCACACAGACAGTGACCCAAGCCGGGAATCGAACCCAGGTCCCTGGAGCTGTGAAGCAGCAGTGCTAACCACTGTGCTACCGTGCCGCCCATAGAAGCAGGAAACTACAGGCCAGTTAGCTGAACATCTGCCAGAGGGAAAGTGCTGGAAGGTATTATGAAAGATAAATTCAAGGTAATCAGGCAGAGTTAACATGGTTTCGTGAAAGGAAAATAACGTTTAACCAACTTATTAGAGTTCTTTGAAGAAGTGATGTGTCATGGATAAAGGGGAACCGGTGGATGTACTGTATCTAGATTTCCAGAAGGCAGTTGATAAGGTGCCACATCAAAGATTGTTGCAGAAGCTATAAGCTCATGTTATATAGAATCATAGAATTCCTACAGTGCAGAAGGAGACCTTTCAGCCCATCGAACTTGCACCAACAACCGTCCCACCCAGACCCTATCCTCTGTAACCCCTGCTAATCCCCCTGACACTGAGGAGCAAGGTTACATATTAGCAGGTTGTGGTCAGGGGGAATGAGCTCCAGGATTGTTACAGAAATTTTGTTATTTTTTCGTAAGCATGGATAAAAAATGTGGCAGCCAAGTTTCAACCCAGCCGGACTCTGCAATTTGCAAACTGCAGAGCTCCGGAACAGACAGTTTTAATGCAGCCAGGCCTTGGACAACCAACTTCCCATCGAAACCAGACAGGCCTGGAACTGCCTGGCCAGGTGCTAATGGCCGCACTGTCTCAGAACAAACCATTGTTTACAGCTCCAGTTGAACCTGCAATGTTAGAGAACGCTACGCAGATCTGGTGGCCCCCAGCTCAGTGGGAAGCTGTAATGTAACAAGGATAACACTTGACAGTATCACCTTCGACTGGCAGCGAGCAGCTCAGCATCCCCAGCTCTTGATGCCTCGTGGCAAGCATGGCCAGAATGACCATATCCAGAAGACCACCCTGGTGAGATGACCCAAAGACCAGAACCAGCCCTGGACAAGATGGGAACCCCAAATTGACAACTGCAGATCCTGAAACAACAGCCAACACTCATAGACCGAGGGACAGCCTGTCCCAGCCTTATTGAACGGGTATTACCAGCCAGACAAACAGTTCAAATATAGCGATGGGGATCTGTGAATAGGGTGTAGCGAATCCTCAGCGTCAGAAGTAGATAGCTAGTATAGATTTGAGATTGTTTACTTTGAGATTTAAGACTGTTTGTTAGCCAGAACTAGATAGATTCTTGAAGAGCAAAGGGGAAGGGGGGGGGGACAAAAGCAAATTCTACGGATGCAGGAATCTGAAACCAAAAGAGAAAATGCTGGAAAATCTCAGCGGGTCTGGCAGCATCTGTAAAGAGAGAAAAGAGCTGACGTTTCGAGTCCAGGTGACCCTTTGGCAAAGTTAAAAGGCAGAGAAAGTGGGAGATATTTATACTGCAGGGGGAAGGAATGAAAGATGAGTCATAGCCACAGAAACCAGGGGAAAGGCTCAGAGGTGTTAATGGCAGCCCAGAGAGAGAATTATTGGGAGTAGGTGGGAATTCAAAGCTGGAGTTAAAATTAGGTTGGCCATGATCTTAATGAATGGGCGGAGCAGGCTCGATGGGCCGAGTGGCCTACCCCTGCCCCTAAATCATATGTTCACATGTTCGAACAAACATCCTATGACAAATGAGCATAAAGATTTAGAGTGAATAAGGAATTTGGAATTTTCAAAACCAGCGGGACAGCGACAGGGGCCATTTCATGACAGGGGTTATTTTTTATTCATTCATGGGACATGGGCATCGCTGGCTGGCCAGCATTTATTGCCCTTCCCTAGTTGCCCTTGAACTGAATGGCTTGCCAGGCCATTTCAGAGGGCAGTTGAGAGTCAACCATATTGCCGGGGTTCTGGAGTCACATGTAGGACCAGACCAGGTAAGGACGGGCAGAGTTCCTTCCCTAAAGGACATTAGTGAACCAGATGGGTTTTCCCTGACAATTGACAATGGTTTCATGGCCATCAGTAGATTGTTAATTCCAGGTTTTTTTTTATTGAATTCAAATTCCACCATCTGCCGTGGCGGGATTCGAACCCGGGTCCCCAGAGCATGAGCTGAGTTTCTGGATTAATAGTCTAGCGATAATACCACTAGGCCATCCCCGTGGCAGGGTACATTAGTTAGTATAAGTTGGGTTCTCCATGTTTGTATTTCCACAATGGAATGAGGAGAAATGTAAAGAAGCTGCAGCTTCACTAACAACCTGGGATTTACACTCTTACGCAAATTTTCGGGCTGTTGTCCCAAGGAAGAAAGACTTAACTTTATTTTGCACCATTCACAACTCCAGGATTTCCCAAACTGTTTTAGAGCCAATGAAATACTTCTGAAGTGTAGTCACGATCGTGATGTAGGAAATGTGCAGCCAATGTGTGCACAGCAAGATCCCACAAACAGCATCGTGATCTGTTTTAGCAAAGTTGATGGAGAGAAAAATATTGGACAGGACATGGGGGGAGAACTCCCCACTGTTCTGCAGGGTAATGTTGTAGAATGTCCTACACCCACCTGGCAGGACAGATAGGTGCTTACACCTGACCTACAAGGTGGCAGCAATCCCTTGGTGCTGCATTAGAAGTGTCAGTCTGGATTATGAGCTCAAACCACTAGACCGTGACTTGCACCTTTTGACTCAGAGACAAGTGAGCTACCCACTGTGCCACAGCTGAAAGATCAGGATGGGATCAGAGATAAAAGACTTTGCTTTACTTTTGTAAACCTCGTTCCATAACAGCATCTGTATCTGCTCCACATTTTGTGTTACATGTGTTTGTTTTGTCACAACAGGAATTGCCATTTCAGTGTGTTCAGTTTGTGGTGTATGGTGTGGGAGGGTGTATGATGGGTAAGTCACAATGTGTACCAGGGTTTGATGTGGTTTGGTTTTCACATTCTGTTCACACACAGAATCACACACTGGGGAGTGAAGCCACTAAGCTGCGACTGGACGAATAATCCCGAGGTAGCGAGTTCAAACTCTGCTTTGAGCAGTTTAAAAATTTAAATTCAATTATCAAGAAAATCGAAAGCTGGGCTCAGTAAAAGTGACCAATTGTCATGGGTCATTAACTGCCCTTTGGGGAAGGAAGTCTGACATCTTTACTGTAATGGCCTCAACAAGGCCCATGAGGTGAGTCTCTTAGAGTATGAGCTCCCTGATTGAGGTAATGATTGGCTGCCCAATCAGGGATCTCACCTGCATATAAATATTGAGAAGTGTCAGGGCTACTGGCACTCTGGATTCTGACTTTGTATCTGAAGCACTCTTAGGAGTGGAGATAAGTTTGTAAATAAAGGGAATCTGGTGAAGGGACACTGGCCTCTGAGGAGATATTTCACTTTTCCCATTTGGGCCGCTGTGTGACTCCAGAGCCACACCAACATGCGATTGGCTCTCAAATTCTATCCGTGGCAGCCTACCAAGATACTCAGTTATCTCGAACTCTCAAAAACCCTCCCCGGTCTCCTTAAAGACCACCAGGTACGGGCAACAAATATTATTAACCTTACAGTGATGCCACATCTCAGCAATGGATTAGAAAGATACATTTGGAAGGTAAGATGGGGTCATCTCTTAGATTGGGAATCTCATTTCTCTGGGTCACACCTACAGAAACTGCATTGAGACAAGCTCAGAAAGTTAAAAAATACATACTTTGTGAAGTATTATATCTGGAAAGCTACCTGTGTATGTTAATGGTAAGAAGTCTCACAACACCAGGTTAAAGTCCAACAGGTTTATTTGGTAGCAAATACCATAAGCTTTCGGAGCGCTGCTCCTTCGTCAGATGGAGTGGTCTCTGTTCTCCAACAGTGCACAGACACAGAAATCAAGTTACAGAATACTAATTAGAATGCAAATCTCTACAGCCAGCCAGGTCTTAATGATACAGATAATGTGGTTGGAGGGAACATTAAACACAGTTTAAAGAGATGTGTATTGTCTCCAGACAGAACAGCTGGAGAGATTATGCAAGACCAGGGGCGAGCTGTGGGGGTTACTGATAATGTGACATAAATCCAACATCCCGGTTTAGGCCGTCCTCATGTGTGCGGAACTTGGCTATCAGTTTCTGCTCAGCGACTCTGCGCTGTCATGTGTCGTGAAGGCCGCCTTGGAGAACGCTTACCTGAAGATCCAAGGCTGAATGCCCGTGACCGCTGAAGTGCTCCCCCACAGGAAGAGAACAGTCTTGCCTGGTGATTGTCGAGCGGTGTTCATTCATCCGTTGTCGTAGCGTCTGCATGGTTTCCCCAATGTACCATGCCTCGGGACATCCTTTCCTGCAGCGTAGAAAAGTATTAGGGGTCCCATTGCGGAGTTTGACATGCTTGGCACTGTGTAATTTCACACCCACTCTAAGTAGGGGAGCCAATGGGAATTGGATCAATACTTGAAGGGAGAAAGGGTTCTGGGGGAAAGGGTAAGGGACTGATTGGATAGCTCTTCCACAGAGCCAGCACAGAAACAATGGGCCGAATTGCCTCTTTCTGTGCTAAATCTTTATATGGTTCTCCAGTTCAACCTCTGGATCTATCCCTGGACATCTCAACACATGAAATCCCAGCTCTGACAGCCTGACCCAATTCTCCCACCATTGTTTGCTTAATTTATCCATTATAATCAAGTTAAGTTTAAGAATTAATGTCACAAGTAGGCTTACATTAACACTGCAATGAAGTTACTGTGAAAATCCCCTAATCATCACACTTGGTGCCTGGTACACTGAGGGAGAATTTAGCACGGCCAATGCGCCTAACCTGCACATCTTTCGGACTGTGGGAGGAAACCAGAGCACCCGGAGGAAACCCACGCAGACATGGGGAGAACGTGCAAACTCCACGCAGACAGTGACCCAAGTCGGGAATCGAACCCAGGTCCCTGGGGCCGTGAGGCAGCAGCGCTAACCACTGTGCCACCGTGCCGCTCTGAACAATTAGAAGGTGAACTGACGTGTAAAGGTGAAAAACCCTCACCTGATCCCTGACCGTTAGTCAAAGTGGCCTTTTGTGCCCCCATCTCCGATATGCCTCCAACTAATGAGCTAAAACATTCAGAAAAACTGGAGACAAAATTAAAACCCACGCAATTTACTTGAAACCCTGATATTTTTTCTCCTGGCTGTTGCTCAGAGCAGTTTCCTGAAGATTAATCTTTGGTTCCTGGAGAATTCAGACCAATCTTGGAGAGTTCGCAATGCTAGCTCTAATTGCCAAATCACCTCGATGTTATTGTAGGTAGTGTGTGAATACAATCACCATACCAGACTAAATACTCCACTTCCGAGAAGCTCAAAGCCAGAGAATTTATTTTAACCGGCAATGACTTTCACACAATTGACCTCTTCGTGTCTGGAATTCCAAACAAATGTGTGTCTTTCTTAATATATACAAAAATAAATGGTCATTACTAATCCTTGATATATTTAATTTCAACTCCTGAGCCAGGCAACATTCATGGATAGTGGAGGTGCAAACACACTGTGCTCTCTGTGGATTTAGTTCATCAGCAGATAAATAACTTGTAGTTCAGCTCTATTCTGCTCAGACGTGACATGGTATGCTACGAATTCAAGGTCTCCTGGGCTGACACTTCAGTGCAGTACCAGGGGAGTGCAGCACTTTCAGATAAGTGCCGGGAGCCTCTGCTCTCGCCCGCGGCTGGGTATCTCCAGTCCCGCTGCAGTGAATGGAGTTTTGGGTGAGCGCCACATTCTCCATTCTCACTGGCAGCGGGAGCAGGTACGGACGAGACCGGCGAATCCCACCCAAAATGTTAAATTGAGGTCCCAGCTGCCCTGATAGGTGGGTGTAAAAGACCCCATGGCATTATTTCGAAAAAAATCAGTAGAAATCACCCCAGCGTTCTGGGCCAATCTTTAGCTCTCAGTCAACCAATCATTCTCTACAATCCAGATTGTCTGGTCATTTATCTCATTGTTAATATTGGGAGCTTGCTGTGCGCAAATCGGTTGCCTGCAAAACCTTTCAACATTAACAAAAACTTGAATTTATACAGCGCTATTGATCGAATGACTGAAGGTGCCTCCACCTCACTGGAGGGTTAACAGGTGAAAACTTGATGGAAGATATCAGGGTAGTGACAAAAAGCTCGGTCCAGGAGATCAGTTTTAAGGAATGTCACGGTAGAATTCCGGAGATGGAGTCCGTGACTGGCTCGGAACACAATGGCTTTGAACTTCCCAATATTTAGTTGGTGGAAACTTCTGCTCATCCAGAACTGAACGTTTAACAACAACCTGACAAATCAGTGGGAGGTGGTTTTCACTCTCTGTAGGAGAATGGTGTGGGGAAGGCAGAGATTCCTCATCACTACACACTTCCCAGGTGTAAGGAAGAGATGAAGGAAACATGTGACACTAGCTGGTAAACACCTTTCATTTGCCTCATTATGACTTCTTATCTCATCCTGAGTCATTTAGCAGTCACTTAGTCCTGCACTCGAGTGTCTGCCTGGAGTTCATGTTTGACTCGCTTCAATGTGAACCCGCAGCCTCCTGATTCAGAGATGAGAGTGCAGCCTGAGCCACAGCTGGGACTGGTAGACAGTGTGTGGAATTGTGAGATGAGTGCCAGTGGCAGAGAGCTGAAAACAAGAGCTGGATAAGAGACTGAGCAGAGTGAGTCAGTGCAGCTGCAGCCACTGTTCCACACACACAGAGAACCACAAGAGATAGATTCTTCTCTGGGTGACATCAGCAGAGCCAGATCTGAGGCAGTGTCTGGAAGCTGCACCCAGAGCTCTTGTAACAACCAAGGATGTGGTGGAACCCAAGTGACAGCTCGAGCGACAGAAAGATCCGCTTTGTCCCGGCCAATTATCTTCCCTCTGACTCTGAAGAAGAGCCACGATGGACGGGAAATGTTACCTCTCTTTCTCTCTTCACGCATGTTGAGGGGAGATTTCCCCTTCGTCCTCCATGGGAATTGTAACGGGTGGGGGAGGGGGGGGACCATGCAAACGTCCTTTGACCTCGGGCGGGATTTTCCCGTTTTGGGGTGAGCACGGCTGAGAAGTCCTGTCCCTTGAGCTTATCCAGCGTTTCCATAACATCATAGAATCCCTACTGTGCAGAAGAGGCCATTCGGCCCATTGAGTCTACACTGACTCTCTGACAGAGTAACTTACCACGCCCTCTCCCCCGCCCTATCCCTGTAACTGCATGTATTTACTCCGCTAATTCCCCCTAACCTACACAGCTTTGGATGCTAGGGGGCAGTTTAGCATGGCCAACGCACCTAACCCACGCATCTTCGAACTGTGGGAGGAAACCGGAGCACCCGGAGAAAACCCACGCAAACACGGGGAGAATGTGCAAACTCCACACTGACAGTGACCCAAGGCCGGATTCGAACCCGGGGGTCCATGGCGCTGTGAGGCAGCGGTGTTAACCACTGTGCCGCCGTGCCACCCAAATTATCTGTTTTCGTTTCCTCTCCCCTCATTGGCATTTCTACAGTACCTGGCATGACCTCTGGGTGATCCCAAGCTGCTTTACAGCCAATGGAGTGTGTTTTCGAAGCGTAGTCAGTGTTGTGATGTAGGAAACGGAGCACACAGCTAGATCCCACAAACCACAATGTGGTAGTGACCAGTTACTTCGGGTGTTGGGTGAGTGTTTGGTATTGGTCAGGACACTGGGGAGAAACCCACTCCTCTTCTCCCAAACAGAGGGGGCAGGCGGTGCCTAGATTTAACACCTTGTCTGCAGCAGGGTTCCTCTGACAGTGCTGTGTTCCCTCAGCGCTGCTTTGGAATGTCAGCCTGGATCACATACAAGAATCTCCGGAGTTAGACTTGACCCACAAGCCTACAAACTCAGAGGCGGGAATGCTAATCAGGCCGGTCATCTTCTGACCTCCTTCCTTTCAGTCTCTCAGCCACTGACAAGCAACTTGACTGAAGAAGGCACCACTGATATCCAGGATTACCAACTCTGATTGGGTGCTTTCTTAGAGGCTTAATCACATGACCATGTGTGTCCAATCCTGCCCTCCCATTCCAATTTCCTTGCTCGATATTTTCATAACCTAACGAGTAAAATTTATCACAGAAAATGAGTAGAAACATAAAGATTTTTTTACCGCCCCATTGATTTTCTTTCCAGTTGTGACTGGGAGATTAATCTTCAACATCTGGACACTCTTGGGCATTCCTGGGTGAGCTGGCAACTCAACCGCTGAGTGAAACACTATGGCAGTGCCAAGGCAGTACCGCGGGAACCTTACGGCAAATAATTCACCTCCTGACTCCTTTAATCCCGACCACCATCTACAAGGCACAAGTCAGGAGTGTGATGGAATACTCTCCACTTGCCTGGATGGGTGCAGCTCCAACAACACTTAAGAAGCTCGACACCATCCAGGACAAAGCAGCCCACTTGATTGACATCACATCCACAAACATTCACTCCCTCCACCACCAATGCACAGTGGCAGCCGTGTGTACCATCTACAAGATCCCTGTCGGAACTCACCAAGCTACCTTCAACCACACCTTCCAAACCCACCACTGCTTCCATTTAGAAGGGCAAATGCAGTAGGTACCAGGGAACACCACCACCTGCAGGTTCCCCTCCAAGTTGCTTCACTGTCGCTGGGTCAAAAACCTGGAACTCCCTCCCTAACAGCACTGTGGGTGCACCTACACCACAGGGACAGGAGCAACTCAAGAAGGCAGCTCAGCACCACCACCTTCTCAGAGGGCAACTAAGGTTGGGCAATAAATGTTGGTCCATGGAATGATGCCCACATCCTCATGAATGAACTAAAAAAAACCTTGTCTGTCCCAGTTAGTCATCATGATAACCTACTGGCCAATATCTTATCTTCCAACTTATATTACACATCAACATATCAAAAAGGATCAGGAGCAGGCCATTCAGCCCCTCTAGCTTGCTCCACTATTCAATACGACCATGGCCATTCTGATAGTAACCTCAAATCTGCATCCCGTCCATCCTGCTCCCTGATAACCAATCAACACCCTCCCCCCACTTTGCTCACCCAGGATCTCTCCACCTCTGCCTCATAAATATTCAAAGACTCCACTTCTACTGCCTTCTCAGGAAGAGAGTTCCAGAGACAGACGACCCTCTGAGAAAAAGAGTTCACCTCATCTCCGTTTTAAATGGGTGACATAAGAACATAAGAACTAGGAGCAGGAGTAGGCCATCTGGCCCCTCGAGCCTGCTCCGCCATTCAATAAGATCATGGCTGATCTTTTCGTGGACTCAGCTCCACTTACCCGCCCGCTCACCATAACCCTTAATTCCTTTACTGTTCAAAAATTTATCTATTCTTGCCTTAAAAACATTCAAAGAGGTAGCCTCAACTGCTTCACTGGGCAGGGAATTCCACAGATTCACAACCCTTTGTGTGAAGAAGTTCCTTCTCAACTCAGTCCTAAATCTTCTTCCCCTTATTTTGAGGCTATGCCCCCTAGTTCTAGTTTCACCCGCCAGTGGAAACAACTTCCCTGCTTCTATCTTATCTATTCCCTTCATAATCTTATATGTTTCTATAAGATCTCCCCTCATTCTTCTGAATTCTAATGAGTATAGTCCCAGTCTACTCAGTCTCTTCTCAAAAGCAAACCCTCTCAACTCCAGAATCAACCTAGTGAATCTCCTCTGCATCCCCTCCAGTGCCAGTATATTCTTTCTCAAGTAAGGAGACCAAAACTGTACACAGTACTCTCGGTGTGGCCTCACCAGCACCTTATACAGCTGCAACATAACCTCGCTGTTTTTAAACTCCACCCCTCTAGCAATGAAGGACAAAATTCCATTTGTCTTCTTAATTACCTGCTGCACCTGCAAACCAACTTTTTGTGATTCCTGCACAAGGACACCCAGGTCCCTCTGCACAGCAGCATGCTGCAATTTTTTACTATTTAAATAATAGTCCATTTTGCTGTTATTCCTACCAAAATGGATGACCTCACATTTACCAACATTGTACTCCATCTGCCAGACCCTCGCCCACTCACTTAGATAATCTATATCCCTTTGCCGACTTTCAGCGTCCTCTGCACACTTTGCTCTGCCACTCACCTTAGTGTCATCTGCGAATTTTGACACACTACACTTGGTCCCCAACTCCAAATCATCTATGTAAATCGTAAACAATTGCGGTCCCAACACTGATCCCTGAGGCACATCACTAGTCACTGATCGCCAACCAGAAAAACACCCATTTACCCCCCACTCTTTGCTTTCTGTTAGTTAACCAATCCTCTATCCATGCTAATACATTACCCGTAACACCTTATGTAGCAGCCTTTGGTGCGGCACCTTATTTTTAACTATTGACCCCGCGTTTCAGAAGCTATTTATATGGCATCTTAACGAAACATCCCAAGGTGCTTTGCAGGAGCAAAGGCATGTGCATTTTTACCCACGTGACATTGTGAACAATGGCTGCTGCTGATGTCTGTGTGTGTGTGTGTTTGTGCGTGTGTGTCTGTGTGTGTTTGTGCGTGTGAGTGTGTGTTTGTGCGTGTGTGTGTGCACTCCTGGTTTCACTGGTACTTAATGAAGGGACCTATTGTTCTTGCAGCCCATTCAAATGTAAGTTGTCTAATCTTGGTTCAAAAGTTCATACAGCTACCTTATGGGATTCTAATTTTCATCTGATTCCCGACAGCAATGCAGGAACAAGCTGCCCTCTTATACACCACACGGGGCTGATAAATAAAAAGCAAACAGAGACAGAACTCGGGGTTATTTTACCCTCACAAACCTCGTCCTCCTCCTTGTTAAACTTGATAATAAGATAGAGTGGGTAGGATCGTGTTGTCCGAAGCTGGTGACAACGGGAAACATGGACTGTTCCAGAAACTCTGGTGTTATAGGATTGTGCTGGGAGGTTTGTGTGGTCCTGCACCTCTCTCTTTGTGCCACATGCGCGGCTGCATTGAGAGTTTCTCTTCCTTCAGTGCTTGAAATAAACTTAAGGCCGAATAAATGAGGTGGTTTGGGAGCTGAACTGGTTTCAATGCTTATGTGGCAAAGTACAGCTTTAATCACGTACCTGGTACAGAATACATCGCGAGTCAGAATAGGCAGCAAATCAACCTCTTGCACCAAGGCCACTAATCAAAGTCATTCACTGGGCCGCACATCACTGAGTTTCACACGGACAGGCGGCCATCTTTGTGGGCAACTTGCATTGACGAGAGACACATCAAACATTGACGCTGAGCCACAGAATGTACAACACTTGGCGAAGGTTTTATGGAGCTTCGGCTCTGAAAGGAGAAAGGAGGGATAGAAAGCCAGAGAGGAGTGGTGAGGGATTTGGGGCTCAGGCAGCAGAAATCATAGAATCGTACAGTGCAGAAGGAGGCCATTCGACCATCAAGCCTGCACTGAAAACAATCCCTTCCAGGCCTTATCCCATAAACCCTGCACTTACCCCAGCTAGTCACCCTGACACTAAGGGACAATTTAGCATGGTCAGGAGTGCCGGAGGGATTAGAATCGAGGGCATTGCATAAGAGGCCAAAATGAGAGGAGCACAGAGATATAGAACCCTACAGTGCTGAAGGAGGCCATTCGGCCCATCGAGTCTGCACCAACCACAATCCTACCCATGCATTTACCCTGCTACTAAGGGGCAATTTAACATGGCTAATCCACCTAATCCACACATTTTTGGATTGTAGGAGGAAACCAGAGCACCCGGAGGAAACCCACTCAGACACGTGGAGAACGTGCAGGCTCCAAACAGACAGTGATCCAAGGTGGGAATCAAATCCGGGTCCCTGGCACTGTGAGGCAGCAGCGCTATCCACTGTGCCACCCATGCCACCGTAAATCTTGGAGGGTTGTGGGGTTGGAGAAGGTTACAGAGATAGGGAGGGGCGAAATTTGAAGGTAAAAACTTGAAGGATGAGAATTTTAAAAGTTAGGAGGTTTCTTATCCGGGAGTCAATGTGGGTCAGCGGGGAGAGGGTTGTTGGGGAACTGGACTTGGTGTGAGGTAGCACAGAGATTTGGATGACCTCAGGTTTACGGGGGGCGGGGGTGCGGGGGGGGGGGGGGCAGCAGTAGGGAGTGGGAGAGCATAGAACATAGAACATAGAACATTACAGCGCAGTACAGGCCCTTCGGCCCTCGATGTTGCGCCGACCAGTGCAACCAATCTAAAGCCCCTCTAATCTACACTATTCCAATATCATCCATATGTTTATCCAATAACCATTTGAATGCTCTTAGTCAGCAGTAAGTTTGAATGGTGAAGTCTGGAGGTAACAAAGGCCCGGGACAGGGTTTCAGCAGCTGATGAGTTGAGATGGGTGATGTTACTGAGGTGGAAATAGGCTGTCTCAGTGATGGTGTGAATGTGAGATCAGAACCTCATCTCAACGTCAAATGTAACACTGAGATTGTGGTATTCTCCTTCAGGAGAACAGCAACCACGACACCACACCAACCTGCTACTGCAACCTTTGCAAGACGTGCTGGATCATCGACACGGATGCCATCATCTCATATGAGAACACCATCCACCAGGTACACGGTACCTACTCTTGCAACTCAGCCAACGTTGTCGACCTGATACGTTGCAGGAAAGGATGTCCCGAGGCATGGTACATTGGGGAGACCATGCAGATGCTACGACAACGGATGAACGGACACCGCTCGACAATCACCAGGCAGGAGTGTTCCCTTCCTGTCGGAGAACACTTCAGCAGTCACGGGCATTCGGCCTCTGATCTTCGGGTAAGCGTTCTCCAAGGTGGCCTTCACGACACACGACAACACAGAATTGCTGAGCAGAGACTGATAGCCAAGTTCCGCACACATGAGGACAATCTCAACCGGGATCTTGGGTTCATGTCACACTATCTGTAACCCCCACGACTTGCCTGGACTTGCAAAATCTCACTAACTGTCCTGGCTGGAGACAATACACATCTCTTTAACCTGTGCTTAACCCTCTCTCCACTCGCATTGTCTGTACCTGTAAAGACTTGATTACCTGTTAAGAATTGCATTCCAATCATTATCTTGTAAATTGAGTCTGTGTCTATATATGCCCTGTTTGTGAACCCAGCTCCCACTCACCGGATGAAGGAGCAGCGCTCCGAAAGCTCGTGATACCAAATAAACCTGTTGGACTTTAAACTGGTGTTGTGAGACTTTTATTGAAGCAACCCATTACAGGACCAACTATTAATCCATCGGCTGCCCATTTTAGGTAAAGAGCAGGCCACTCAGATTAGACTTGTGACAAAAAGAAAGCAAAGTGGCTTTAGCGATGCAACAATGTCTGTTCCATTCTTTATAGATAGTGGAAGATGTTACAATTCACTCATACAACACAAGGAATAAAAGCTTCATTATGCCTCAATTTGAGATGGGAATATTTTGGGTTTATTGTGTGCCACCCATTGTCAATAATATCTTTTACTTCCAGTGAATAAAACAGATACAACAATATTTATTGCATAAACTCTTAGCAAGGTGTCAAAACTATCACAGTCTGGATGCTATCCATTAGCTGACACTTGTTTGACTGAATCCACTTTCTGAGAAAGCTGTTTAAACCGACACCTCCACATTATTTTTAACTCCTGAAATTGCTAAGTAGCAGTCAGTCAGTAATAGGGAAGAATGTGATAAGGTGGGGATGGATTCCACACCTTTCAGCAGCTTTGCTCTTGTCTGCCTGGAGAGATGGGCTCTCACTGACAGAGACTAACCTTCAATGTCCGGCTGGCAACCTTCCTTTTACTACCAAATAAACCTGTTGGACTTTAACCTGGTGTTGTTAAACTCCTTACTGTGTTTATAGAACATAGAACATAGAACATAGAAAGCCACAGCACAAACAGGCCCTTCGGCCCACAAGTTGCGCCGATCACATTCCCACCTCTAGGCCTATCTATAGCCGTCAATCCCATTAAATCCCATGTACTCATCCAGAAGTCTCTTAAAAGACCCCAACGAGTTTGCCTCCACCACCACCGACGTCAGCCGATTCCACTCACCCACCACCCTCTGAGTGAAAAACTTACCCCTGACATCCCCCCTGTACCTACCCCCCAGCACCTTAAACCTGTGTCCTCTCGTAGCAACCATTTCAGCCCTTGGAAATAGCCTCTGAGAGTCCACCCTATCCAGACCCCTCAACATCTTGTAAACCTCTATCAGGTCACCTCTCATCCTTCGTCTCTCCAGGGAGAAGAGACCAAGCTCCCTCAACCTATCCTCATAAGGCATGCCCCCCAATCCAGGCAACATCCTTGTAAATCTCCTCTGCACCCTTTCAATGGCTTCAACATCTTTCCTGTAATGAGGTGACCAGAACTGCGCGCAGTACTCCAAGTGGGGTCTAACCAGGGTCCTATAAAGCTGCAGCATTATCTCCCGACTCCTAAACTCAATCCCTCGATTAATGAAGGCTAGTACGCCATACGCCTTCTTGACCGCATCCTCCACCTGCGAGGCAGTCCAACGCCGTCATCTCCACATCAACCTTCCTTTCTCCAGAATGTTCATCCCAAGGTCTGATTGGGAAGTTAGCAGGGAAATAAAGGCAAGTTGGGAATTTCAAATCCATCTCGCTGGCCAGAGGTGGGGTGTTGTTGGATTGGACAGATTGCACCTCACAGCAATCTCTCCCAATGTCGAGTGGTATCAGCATGGAGGGACGTAACCAGAAATCCAGGCAGTCCGGGAGCTAACCCACAATGCATCTAACCACTGGGGGAAACAGTAGACAAGTTCAATTCCCGGCTTGGGTCACTGTCTGTGTGGAGTTTGCACGTTCTCCCCGTGTCTGCATGGGTTTCCTCCGGGTGCTCTGGTTTCTTCCCATGGTCTGAAAGACATGCTGGTTAGGTGCATTGGCCATGCTAAATTCCCCCTCGGTGTGCCCGAACAGGTACGGAGTGTGGTGACTCGGGGATTTTCACTGCAGTGTTAATGTAAGCCTACTTGTGACACTAATAAATAAACTTTTTACTTTACTTCACAGCACCATGGATGATTCTGCTGCTCAGAGGGGCGGGAGGAGAATGAATGGCAGGGCTAAAGAGATAGGGGATGAAATAGGGGCGCAGACAGACTTTCTTGGCTGCAAAGTGAATCAAAGTGGTATGTTTCCTCCCTGGTGCTGGGGTCCAGGATGTCATGGAGCAGTTGCAGGGCATTCTGGGGAAGGAAGATGAACAGTCAGTGGTACACATTGGTAAACTAAGGGATGAGAACCTGCAATCTGAGTGCAGGATGTTAGGAGGTAAATTAAAATGCAGGACCTCAAATGTAGCAATCTCAGGATGACTTCCAGTTCCACGCACTAGCAAGAGCAGGAATAAGAGGAGAGACCAAATGGACACCTGGCTGGAGAGTTGGTGCAGCAGGGAGGGATTCAGATTCCTGAGGCACTGGGACCGGTTCTGGGGAAGGTGGGAGCTGTACAAACCGGATAGGCTGCACCAGGGCAGAGCTGGGACCAATGTCCCTGCAGGGGGGAGGGGGTGGCTTTTGCTAGTTCTGTTGGGGAGTATTCAAACTAGTGTTGCAGCGCAATGGGATCCCAGGACCAGATAGGTCACATTCAGATCAGGAAAATGGAGGTAGAACATTAGCTGATGGTGTTGAATACGTCGTGACAGACTTGGAATTACAAGAGAAGCAAAGTTTAAAAGCAAGGGAGATTGACGGGTTTAAACTGTTTATCCCTCAATCCAAGGAGTATTTCAAACAAGGTCGATGAGTTAAGCGTATGGGTAGATACATGGCAGAGGGATGTCATTGCTATAATGGAAACCTGGCGAAAGGAGGGCCAGAATTGGCAACTCAATATCCCTGGTTATAGAGCCTTCAGACACAATAGAGTGGGAGATAAAAAAGGAGAGGGAGGAGCGCTAATAATTAAAGAATCGGCCCCAGTTGTGAGAAGGGCAAATGGGTCAACAAATGAGGCTTTATGAGTTGAGCTTAGAAATAAAACAGGGGCAGTCACACTACTGAGACTATACTACACACCACCAAAGGGAGAGAGAAGAACAGATTTGTAGGTAGATTTCTGCCTGTAAAAGCAAGAGAGCAATAATGGTAGGAGACTTTAACTATTTAACAAGTGATGAACAAAGCATCGTAGCTGTGAGGGACAGCTCGGTGGATGGGATATTGGTATGTAGATAGGCTGGAAAATTGGGCGGGGATCCTGGATTCAGGATTCAATCCTGGACCGGGGAGCGGCGCGGGCTTGGAGGGCTGAAGGGCCTGTTCCTGTGCTGTATTGTTCTTTGTTCTTTGTATCCCAATAGCAACTGGGATTCAAACAACATAAGGGGCACTGAGGGAGAAGAATTCATGCAGAGTGCCCAGGGAAATATTTAGTGACAAATTCAGCGATGCAGCTCTCGACCTGGTCTCGGGGAACGAAGAAGGACAAGTGGGTAAAGTGATAGTTGGCGACCATATTGGGGACAGTGGTTAGCATTCAGTTAGATTTAGCATTACCACGGAAAAGGATAGAGATAAAGCAGGAATAAATGATTTGAACTGGGGGAAGGTGAGTTTGAGATGGACCGGACAGCACTGCTGGAGGAAAAATCCGTGGAAAACCAGTGGAAACATTAAAACAATACTTTTTACCGTATACTTATAAATGTGACAAGAATAAATCAAATCAAATCAAGATAAAGATATCAGAGACCAATTGGAAGGAGAGCAGAGGATTTCTCACTGCGCTGCCCTGGCCAATATTTATCTCCCAGCCAACATCATTAAAACAGGTTACCTGGTCATTCCCACATTGCTGTTTGTGGGATCTTGCTGTGCACTCATTGGCTGCTGTGTCTCTGACATTACAACAGCCCGCTACATTTTAAAAAGTGCTTCATTTGGGCTGTGAAGCACCATGGGAAGACCTGAGGTTGTGAAAGGCACTAAAGAAATGCAAGTTCAAACCGCATGGAAAGGTTAGAAATTGGGAAATCTGATCCCTCCAGCCAGTAGCCGCATCGCCAGAGTGTTTGCAGACATTGAGTTAATCTTCCCATTCTGACCAATGTGCAAGTCACTGCCATGTGACCTGTCAGCTTGTATTTGTAGCTTCAAGAGACAGAGAAAGATCCCAGCCTGACATCAGACCCGTGTGTTTGCAGAATCCCTGGGGGGGAGGGGGAGTGCTGGATGGTGACAGTAGCAGAGAATTGATCCCAGGCCCATCTCTGGACAAGTTAATCCGTTAGTCCTGCTAATCTGTACTCTGTGTGTTCAGCCAAGCCGGTCCATTAGTGACCCTTGCTATCGCGCTCTTTGGGATCAGTTTGCTATTTCAAACTGAGGGGAGCAGCTGAGTGACAGTTTGTGAATAAACAAATGCATTAATAAACTCCAGTGTGACAGTGCTGCTGGATAAAGAGTCCCATCACTGAGCTGTCTATAGGTGACTGTATCTCCAGATAGGAATGCTCTTGACCCCATAGCCGTTAACCCAGAAAATGGAAAAGTCTGAGTGTTATTTATGACGTTGAAGGCCATTCAGCCCTTCGAACCATGCTTTGACTATCGCCTGATGGAGGACAATGGCTATTAGGATGTGGCCACAATACAAAAACTTCTGCCCTTCAACCTGCCAGATCTCCCAATGGGATTGTGGCTCAGAGAATTGTGGGGAAGGGTCCGGGGTGGGATTCTCCGGTCCCGCCACAGTGAGCGGACTTTTGACGGAGCACCAAATCCTCTGTCCTCACTGGCAGCGGCAGCGGGACCGTGAATGGTTGGAGAATTCCAGCCCCGTTCCCTAAAAACTGTCACCCTTCGAGAGGAGGCCAGTGCGCACCACCGCTGAATTCTCTGTTTGTTTCAAGGAGGGTTGCATTTCGAGAGCTTGCCTCATGACCTCAGGATGTGCCTTACCGCTTTCCAATGAAGAACTGTTAAAGATTAGCCACTGTTGGAATGTGGGAAACTCTGAGTTTGAAGATCTTTCACCTTCTTCCGTTGGGAAAAAGATACAAAAGTCTGAGGTCACATACCAACCGACTCAAGAACAGCTTCTTCCCTGCTGCTGTCAGACTTTTGAATGAACCTATCTCACATTAAGTTGATCTTTCTCTACACCCTAGCTATGACTAACACTACATCCTGCACTCTCTCCTTTCCTTCTCTATGAACGGTATGCTTTGTCAGTATAACATACAAGAAATAATACTTTTCACTGTATACTAATACATGTGATAATAATAAATTAAATCAAAATATAGAAAAGAATCCCTACAGTGCTGAAGGAGGCCACTCATCCCATCGAGTCTGCACTGACCACAATCCCACCTAGGCCCCATTCCCATAACCCCACAAACTTACCCTGCTCACCCCCTGACACTAAGGTAAATTTAGCATGGCCAATCAACCTAACCTGCACATCTTTGGAGTGTGGGAGGAGACCGGAGCAAACCCACACAGACATGGGGAGAATGTGCAAACTCCACGCAGACTGTGACCCAAGGCTAGAATTGAACCTGGATCCCTGGCACTGTGAGGCAGCAGTGCTAACCACTGTGCCACCCTGCCGCCCAAAGAATAGGAGCCAGGTCCACATAGGTGTGTGTGGAATTATTGTCCTGTTATATCTCCATACCTGTGTCATCATGTTGCTAATGTGTTATAGAACATAGAACATAGAAAGCCACAGCACAAACAGGCCCTTCGGCCCACAAGTTGCGCCGATCACATCCCCACCTCTAGGCCTATCTATAGCCCTCAATCCCATTAAATCCCATGTACTCATCCAGAAGTCTCTTAAAAGACCCCAACGAGTTTGCCTCCACCACCACCGACGTCAGCCGATTCCACTCACCCACCACCCTCTGAGTGAAAAACTTACCCCTGACATCCCCCCTGTACCTACCCCCCAGCACCTTAAACCTGTGTCCTCTCGTAGCAACCATTTCAGCCCTTGGAAATAGCCTCTGAGAGTCCACCCTATCCAGACCCCTCAACATCTTGTAAACCTCTATCAGGTCACCTCTCATCCTTCGTCTCTCCAGGGAGAAGAGACCAAGCTCCCTCAACCTATCCTCATGAGGCATGCCCCCCAATCCAGGCAACATCCTTGTAAATCTCCTCTGCACCCTTTCAATGGCTTCAACATCTTTCCTGTAATGAGGTGACCAGAACTGCGCGCAGTACTCCAAGTGGGGTCTAACCAGGGTCCTATAAAGCTGCAGCTAATATCCATTGGGGTGGGCACAGTAAGAAGTCTCACAACGCCAGGTTAAAGTCCAACAGGTTTATTTGGTAGCACGAGCTTTCGGAGCGCTGATCCTTCACTCACCTGATGAAGGAGCAGCGCTCCGAAAGCCCGTGCTACCAAATAAACCTGTTTAATATCCATTGGGATACCTTTATCACCCTCCCTGTCAGAACATTAACTTCTTGAGTGAACTCTCCTCAGGTAGCTGAGTCTCAGTGATTTGGATCTTGTACTGAGCTGGAGGTCGATCAGAGCATGCTTCCCTCAGGTCTGTTGACATGGTGTTATGATGTGGAGATGCTGGCGTTGGACTGGGGTAAACACAGTAAGAAGTTTAACACCATCAGAATGGTGTTATCCATGGAGGGTGTACACATTCCATCAGCCAATCGAACAAGTGTCACTTTTACTTTCTTATTTGAGATTGACTTCGAATCAAAGAATTATAGAAACGCGACAGTGCAGAAGGAGGCCATTCAGCCCATCGAGCCTGCACTGACAACAATCCCACCCTGGCCCTATCCCCGTAACCCCCTCATATTTATCTTGCTAGTCCCCCTGACACTGAGGGGCAATTTAGCATGGCCAATCAATCTAACCCGCACATCTTTTCCACTGTGGGAGGAAACCGGAGCACCCGGAGGAAACCCACGCAGACACGGGGAGAATGTGCAGACTCCACACAGACAGTGACCCGAGGCCGGAATTGAACCCGTGTCACTGGTGCTGTGACACTCTGTGATGATGGGACCCTAGCCAGTGGCAGCCTGCTAGTCCGAGAGATGAAGCACTGGATGCTCAGGGCACCTTTTTCAGCCCCGTCCTCAATCTGGGGAGCGTCCTGACGGAGTCGGGGGTGTGGGGAGGGGTGGGGGAGTGTGGTGGGGAGGACCTGCCCAGTTTCACCTGCTTGCTCCCAGTGTGAGATGAGGCTGTGGCCAGTGTGCAGGCTCATGGCTATTGTGCCAGTGAACCCACCCCCACCGCTACTGCCTAGCTCACACCTCAGGACCTCCCCTAGTGGTGGGGTCAGAGGGCCTTCAATGAACCTCCCTTCCACAGACTTAATGGAGTCACCCACCACCCCACCTGGCCTGACTTAATACCCCATCACCGAACATGCCATGGGGCATTACATTCTGCCCACAGGCGGTACAAATATGGAACTCTCTTTCTCAAAGGCATATTGATTCTAGATCAATTGTTAATTTAACATTTGAGGCTGATGGATTTTTCTTGATGAAGGGTATTAGGGGCTAGAGGGTTAAGGGTGAAGTATGTGGAGTTAGGCCACAGATTGACCACGATCGCATTGACTGCCGGAATAGGCTCAAGGGGCTGAATGGCCTCTTCCTGTCCCTGAGTCTGGGTTGGCTGTCCTGTTTTCCTGCCTTAAGTCAATAATCTGTGACGAATAACTCCTTGGAGATGAGATCAGTCTGGAGAATCCTGAGAAGTGTGAGTGTGGGCTGCAGTGAAACAAAGTCCTTCCTTCACTGGAGTGGGATCAGAATGATCTAAAAATAAAAAAAGGGCAGCAATGAAAACAATGTCCAAAGGACAGACGCCACCTACATTGCCTTATCAACATGTCAGTAACAATGATGTATTGGCGTTGCCAATGAGTGAATATACAAATCACACACAGGCTCGTGCTGTTGCTGCTGCGTGTGGGGGTCTTGTGCAGATTGAAATGTGTTCTGAAGTTTCGGCCACAGCCTCGCTGCTGGATTTAATTAAGCTCAGTTTGGTTTGAGTGAGCATCAGTCTTGTTTCCAAACAGATTCTGACCCCTGGGGTGCGGGCAGCTGGGCTGAAGCCGTGCTTCATCATTAAGCTTCAAGGTTCCAGCCTCATCAAGTCGTCTGGCACTGAATCAAACATTTGTTGTTGTTTAAACGTCCGGTTCAAACACTGCCCAAGACCGGCACCAATTGACCTCGCTATAAATAATCTTCTAAAAAGCGAAAGGCAGTTGAAGTGACATCTCTCCCTGTCTCAGACATAAGGCAACGACAGACCTGTCCCGATAATTAACCCAGTAGCATTATCTCCCAGTCAAAGGGACTGGGTTCAAGCCGACTGCAGAGAGGCAAATAATCTACACTGACACACTCCCAGCGCGGTACTGAGGGAGTGCTGCACTGTCAGAGGGTCAGTACTGAGGGAGTGCCGCACTGTCAGAGGGTCAGTGCTGAGGGAGTGCCGCACTGTCAGAGGGTCAGTGCTGAGGGAGGGCCGCACTGTCAGAGGGTCAGTACTGAGGGAGTGCCGCACTGTCAGAGGGTCAGTACTGAGGGAGTGCCGCACTGTCAGAGGGTCAGTACTGAGGGAGCGCTGCACTGTCAGAGGGTCAGTGGTGAGGGAGTGTCGCACTATCAGAGAGTCAGTGCTGAGGGAGTGCCGCACTGTCAGAGGGTCAGTGCTGAGGGAGTGCCGCACTGTCAGAGGGTCAGTGCTGAGGGAGTGCCGCACTGTCAGAGGGTCAGTGCTGAGGGAATGCCGTACTGTCAGAGGGTCAGTGCTGAGGGAGTGCCGCACTGTCAGAGGGTCAGTGCTGAGGGAGTGCCGCACTGTCAGAGGATCAGGACTGAGGGAGAGCCGCACTGTCAGAGGATCAGTACTGAGGGAGCGCTGCACTGTCAGAGGGTCAGTGGTGAGGGAGTGCCGCACTGTCAGAGGGTCAGTGCTGAGGGAGTGCCGCACTGTCAGAGGGTCAGTGCTGAGGGAGTGCCGCACTGTCAGAGGGTCAGTACTGAGGGAGCGCTGCACTGTCAGAGGGTCAGTGGTGAGGGAGTGCCGCACTGTCAGAGGGTCAGTACTGAGGGAGCGCTGCACTGTCAGAGGGTCAGTGGTGAGGGAGTGCCGCACTGTCAGAGGGTCAGTGCTGAGGGAGTGCCGCACTGTCAGAGGGTCAGTGCTGAGGGACTGCCGCACTGTCAGAGGGTCAGTGCTGAGGGAGTGCCGCACTGTCAGAGGGTCAGTACTGAGGGAGTGCCGCACTGTCAGAGGGTCAGTGCTGAGGGAGTGCCGCACTGTCAGAGGGTCAGTACTGAGGGAGTGCCGCACTGTCAGAGGGTCAGTGCTGAGGGAGTGCCGCACTGTCAGAGGGTCAGTGCTGAGGGAGTGCCGCACTGTCAGGGGATCAGTACTGAGGGAGTGCCGCACTGTCAGAGGGTCAGTACTGAGGGAGTGCTGCACTGTCAGAGGGTCAGTGCTGAGGGAGTGCCGCACTATCAGAGGGTCAGTGCTGAGGGAGTGCCGCACTGTCAGAGGGTCAGTACTGAGGGAGCGCTGCACTGTCAGAGGGTCAGTACTGAGGGAGCGCTGCACTGTCAGAGGGTCAGTGCTGAGGGAGTGCCGCACTGTCAGAGGGTCAGTGCTGAGGGAGTGCTGCACTGTCAGAGGGTCAGTGCTGAGGGAGTGCTGCACTGTCAGAGGGTCAGTACTGAGGGAGTGCTGCACTGTCAGAGGGTCAGTACTGAGGGAGTGCTGCACTGTCAGAGGGTCAGTACTGAGGGAGTGCCGTACTGTCAGAGGGTCAGTGCTGAGGGAGTGCCGCACTGTCAGAGGGTCAGTACTGAGGGAGTGCCGCACTGTCAGAGGGTCAGTACTGAGGGAGTGCCGCACTGTCAGAGGGTCAGTGCTGAGGGAGTGCCGCGCTGTCAGAGAAGATGGTAACAGTGGAAATTATCCATTGTCTCCTGATGAATATTTATCCTTTAACCAACGTCATTGAAGTGGATTCCCTTCTCATTACCTGTGTGGGATCTTGATGTGCACAATTATGCTGGTGCATTTGCTACATTACAAGAGTGATAAACTTCATTGGCTGTAAAGTGTTTTGCGATGTGGTGTGGTGTGGTTGTGAATGGTGCTATTGAAATGCAATTTCTCTGCCTCTAAAGATATTTAATTCGCATTTTAAAGGAGGGATTCAGTGTGTGTGTATGTGTGTGTGTGGGGGGAGGGGGGGGGTGAGTGTTGAGTGAGGTTCCTGGAGGGTCAGATTGGTTTGTGCTGCGTCCGGTCTGGGTCAGCGCCGGTGTAGACTCCCCCCGCCCCCGACCATTTGGAAGGCATGATGTGGAGATGCTGGCGTTGGACTGGGGTGGGCACAGTAAGAAGTCTCACAACACCAGGTTAAAGTCCAACAGGTCTATTTTGTAGCACGAGCTTTCGGACCGCCGCTGCTTCCAAATAAACCTGTTGGACTTTAACCTGGTGTTGTGAGAATTCTCCCATTTGGGAGGCGAGATCAGGGTGTATTTCTGCTCCCGCCTCTCTGCATTATCAGTGAGTATTTGCTCATCTTTCTTTCCCAATCTCCGAGATAAGGTTTCCTGGAGAGCCAACCAGTTATCAATCACTCGTTCTGCCCACAACGCTGATTTGTCGTGGTTCAGTAAACAGCCAGACGCTCGGGCAACTTCACCAACACATTTCAGAATCCAAACCATCAACACTCCAGATTAACACTCCGGGAGATTAAAGGGACAGGGACACTTGGGTGGGGGACAGTGGGTGGGGGGGACAGTGGGTGGGGGGGACAGTGGGTGGCAGAGACAGTGGGTGGGGGAGACAGTGGGTGGGGGGAGACTGTGGGTGGGGGGAGACAGTGGGTGGCGGAGACAGTGGGTGGGGGGACAGTGGGTGGCGGAGACAGTGGGTGGGGGGACAGTGGGTGGTGGAGACAGTGGGTGGGGGGAGACAGTGGGTGGGGGGACAGTGGGTGGGGGAGACAGTGGGTGGGGGGACAGTGGGTGGCAGAGACAGTGGGTGGCGGAGACAGTGGGTGGGGGAGACAGTGGGTGGGGGAGACAGTGGGTGGGGGAGACAGTGGGTGGCGGAGACAGTGGGTGGGGGAGACAGTGGGTGGGGGAGACAGTGGGTGGGGGGACAGTGGGTGGGGGGACAGTGGGTGGGGGGACAGTGGGTGGGGGGACAGTGGGTCGAGGGGACTGTGGGTGGGGGAGACAGTGGGTGGGGGGACAGTGGGTGGGGGGACAGTGGGTGGGGGGACAGTGGGTCGAGGGGACAGTGGGTGGGGGAGACAGTGGGTGGGGGGACAGTGGGTGGGGGAGACAGTGGTTGGGGAGACAGTGGGTGGGGGGACTGTGGGTGGGGGAGACAGTGGGTGGGGGACAGTGGGTGGGGGGACAGTGGGTGGGGAGACAGTGGGTGGGGGGACAGTGGGTGGGGGGACAGTGGGTGGGGGACAGTGGGTGGGGAGACAGTGGGTGGGGGGACAGTGGGTGGGGGACAGTGGGTGGGGGGACAGTGGGTGGGGGACAGTGGGTGGGGGGACAGTGGGTCGAGGGGACTGTGGGTGGGGGGGACAGTGAGTGGGGGGGACAGTGAGTGGGGGGACAGTGGGTGGGGGGACTGTGGGTGGGGAGACAGTGGGTGGGGGGACAGTGGGTGGGGGACAGTGGGTGGGGAGACAGTGGGTGGGGGGACAGTGGGTGGGGGACAGTGGGTGGGGGGACAGTGGGTGGGGGACAGTGGGTGGGGGACAGTGGGTGGGGGGACAGTGGGTCGAGGGGACTGTGGGTGGGGGGGACAGTGAGTGGGGGGGACAGTGAGTGGGGGGACAGTGGGTGGGGGGACTGTGGGTGGGGGGACTGTGGGTGGGGGAGACAGTGGGTGGGGGGACAGTGGGTGGGGGACAGTGGGTGGGGAGACAGTGGGTGGGGGGACAGTGGGTGGGGGGACAGTGGGTGGGGGACAGTGGGTGGGGGGACAGTGGGTCGAGGGGACAGTGGGTGGGGGGACAGTGAGTGGGGGACAGTGGGTGGGGGGGACAGTGGGTGGGGGGACAGTGGGTGGGGGACAGTGGGTGGGGGGACAGTGGGTCGAGGGGACAGTGGGTGGGGGGACAGTGAGTGGAGGGATTATCTGACAGTGGGCAAGGGTGTAATTCTCTTTATATCACATCTCACTTTCTTGTCCACTGCTTCATTTTGAGGCATCTCTCCAAGGTCAAAGGTCACAGCAACTTCCTTTCTGAATAAAGCAAAATCCTGTTCTAGAACCTTATCTGTTACAAGTTGTGTCAAAACTTTTCAGATCTTGTTATGGCTCAAGATTTTTTCTCTGTCTCTATTTCTCTCTCTCTCTCTGTATCTGTTTCTGCCTTTCTATCTCCCTCTCTTTCTAGCTCTCTCTGTGTTTTTCTCTGTCTCTCTCTCGCTCCCACTCTGGCTCTCACTCTCTCTTTGGGTGTCACTATCTCTTCATATATCTTTCTTTTCCTTACTCTCTCTCCGTCTTGCCCTCTCTGTGTCTTTCTCTCTCTCTCCACTCAATCTCTCTCTCTCCTGCACTCTCTTCCAGTCTCTCTCTCTTTCTCCCTCTTTCTCTGTCCATCTTGCCATCTCTGTGCCATCTCTCTTTCCCTCTCTCTCATGCTCTTGCTAAACCTCTCTCTCTCTCTCTCTCCCACTCCCTCTCTATCTGTAAATTTCTCGCTCCCTTGTGTCTCTGTCTCTCCCCCCCCCCAGATCTTCCTCTCACTCCCTTGCCCATGTTTTCCTGGTCTTGTGATTTGATTTCAGGTGTTTGGAGCGATGAACCGGAGAGATTTCAACTGGTAAGGGTTTCTCCTTTCACTGAAACATCCACTCAGGGGTCTGAGGGAGAGTGAGCTCTGCTGTGTTCTGTTGCTACCAAACAAACCTGTTGGACTTTAACCTGGTGTTGTGAGACTTCTTACTGTGCCCACCCCAGTCCAACGCCGGCATCTCCACATTGTGTTCTGTTTGAGCAGAGTGTTGCTCAGAAAGCCATAATGAGTGATTTTTGCAAATTACTGTAACTCTCTTGATAAGGTTCCAGAGTTGGTGTAGGAGGAGGCCATTTGCCCCATTGTTTCTGTGCTAGCTCTTTGAAAGTGCTATCCAATTAGTCCCACTCCTCTTTGCAAACCTTTTCCGTTTTCAGTTGAAGAAAGATTGGATCATTTATTTATTGTCCAGTCAAGCAGTCTTTTTTTTCTCGGTCACCCTGACAGTTCCTCATCCTCATCCCCTGGGGCGGCACGGTGGCACAGTGGTTATCACTGCTGCCTCACAGCACCAGGGACCAGGATTCGAACCCTGATTTGGGTCACTGTCTGTGTGGAGTTTGTACATTCTCCCCGTCTCTGCGTGGGTTTCCTCCGGGTGCTCCGGTTTCCTCCCACAGTCTGAAAGACGTGCTGGTTAGGTACATTGGCCGTGCTAAATTCTCCCTCAGTGTACCCGAACAGGCACCGGAGTGTGGCGACTAGGGGATTTTCACAGTAACTTCATTGCAGTGTTAATGTAAGCCTACTGTGACACTAATAAAAAAAAAAATCAACTTCTTGTCCAGCTCCCTTTTCAAATTACATTTTTGGCATTAGTGTCCACTACCTTTTCAGGTAGAATGTTCTAGATCATATTATGATTTGATTTGATTTGATTTGATTTGATTCTGGGCATTTACAGAGAAGATGTTTTCACTTGTGGGCAAGATTGGGATGGGGGAGAGGGGGGTAGTCATAAAAATAAGACAATCATTAATAAATCCAATGGGGAATTCAGGAGAAACGCTATTACCCAGAGAGTGGGGAGAATGTGGGACTTGGTCCCACTGGGAGTGCTCAAGGTGAATAACAAAGATGCACTTAAGAGGGAAGTTGGATAAACACATGAGGGAGAATGGAATAGGAGGATATTGGGTTGGGATGAAGTGAGGTGGGTGGGGAGAAGCCCACGTGGAGTCTAAATACCAGTATCGAGCGGGCTGAATGGCCTGTCTTTGTGCTGTAAGTTTGGTGTAGCAGTAATTCAATGCTTGCTGCACTGTCTGTGCTTTCAGAGAGGGTGTGACAGTGAGGTATCACATTCCTGACAGCCCATAATAAAAGGCATTTCCATGCAGACTGTGTTTGAACTCGGGGGTCATGGGTGAAAGGTGAGTGTGCACACACCCAATATCAACCACAAATAGAGAAAACTGTCAGAAAGTCCTGGTGGACTGTACGACCACTGTGAGGGTTTGGTGTTTCGATATTCCGTAATGCCCAGAGGGTGATCAGTGCGGCATGACTCACACAGCCCACGTGAGAATAAACTAAATGATACATGGCTTCTACAGCTGCACGGACCATGTGTCCCAGAGCAGAAAGCTGCAGTTCATCACTAAAACACCAGAGGCGTTTACAACAGAAACAGAAAACGCTGGAAAATCTCAGCAGGCCTGACAACATCTGTGCAGAGAAAATAGAGCCAACGTTTCGAGTCTGGATGACCCTTTGTCAGGGCAGGGTTCACTGGAACATTGCAAAAGATCAAGGACGGACAAGTGGACAGGAGAGCAGGGGGGGGGTGTTGAAGTGGCAAGCGACAGGAAGGTCTGGGTCCTGTTTGGGGACGGACCGAAGGTGCTCAGCAAAGCGCCACGCAGTCTGCGTTTGGTCTCTCTGATGTAGAGTAGGCTGCAATGGCAGCAGTGAATGCAATAGACCGGCTCTGACGAACGGTCATCCAGACTCGAAACGTTGGCTCTATTCTCGCTCCACAGATGCTGTCAGACCCTCTGGGATTTTCCAACATTTTCTGTTTTTTGTTTCAGATTCCAGCATCCGCAGTATTTTACTTTAATACCAGAGGCATTTCCACACTCCGTACTGAGGCATCTGTATAAGTGCCAGCTTGTAATTGCATAATAACGTCCAATAGGCTTGACTGATGAGGGGTGAGCGAGGGAATGTGAGAGAGAGAGAAATGAGGCAGAATGTGAAAGACTGAATACAATCAAGAGAGAGATTGGATTGGATTTGATTTGATTTATTATTGTCACGTATTCGTATACAATGAAAAGTATTGTTTCTTGCGTGCTATACTGACAAAGCATACTGTTCATAGAGAAGGAAAGGAGAGGGTACAGAATATAATGTTACAGTCATAGCTAGGGTGTAGAGACAGGTCAGCTTAATATAAGGTAGGTCCATTAAAATGTCTGGTGGCAGCAGGGAAGAAGCTGTTCTTGAGTCGGTTGGTACGTGACCTCAGACTTTTATATCTTTTTCCTGGCGGAAGAAGATGGAAGAGAGAATGTCCGGGGTGCGTGGGGTCCTTAATTATGCTGGCTGCTTTGCCGAGGCAGCGGGAAGTGTAGACAGAGTCAATGGATGGGAGGCTGGTTTGCGTGATGGATTGGGCTACATTCACGACCTTTTGTAGTTCCTTGTGGTCTTGGGCAGAGCAGGAGCCCATACCAAACCGTGATACAACCAGAAAGAATGCTTTCTATGGTGCATCTGTAAATGTTGGTGAGTCATAGCGGACATGCCGAATTTCATTTGCCTCCTGAAAAGATAGCGGCGTTGGTGGGGCTTTCTTAACCATAGTGTCGGCATGGGGGGGACCAGGAAAAGTCTTGATGATCTGGACACCTAAAAACTTGAATCTTTCGACCATTTCCACTTTATCCCTGTTGATGTAGACGGGGGCATGTTCTCCTCTACGCTTCCTGAAGTCGATGACTATCTCTTTCTTTTTACTGACATTGAGGGAGAGATTATTGTCATCGCACCAGTTTCACCAGATTCTCTAAAATGTGAAAGACAGAGAGAGTGAGAATGAGAATGAGAGACAGAATGTGAAAGAGAGAATATGATCAAGAGAGAGAGAATGTGAGAGACAGAGAATGAGAGGGACAATGAGCACTGGAGAGAGAAAGTGAGAGAGAGAAAGAATGTGAGGCAGAATTTGAGAGAATGTGAAGGTGAGAATGAAAAGATTATGTGAGGGAACGAGAGAATGAGAGAAATTGAGAGTGAATGTGAGAGAATGAGAGAAAATGGGAGAGAGAGAGAGAGAGTGATAGAGAAACCGGGTGTGCAAATGAATAAAAGAGAAAATGAAAGAGAGAGAGAAAGTGAGAGAACGAAAGGAAGTGAGTGAACGAGAGAAAATGAGAGTGAAAATGAGAGAGAGAATGTGTGAGAGAAAATGAGAGAGACATTGTGAGGGGATAGAGAATATATGAGAGTGTGTGCGAGAGAGGGAGAGAGAGAAGGAGATTAAGCTACAGATCTGAAAGTGTAAAAACGCAGAGGCTGAGAGGTCTGTCAGCAATTGGCAGAGATTCAGAGGGAGAGGAAAGCAACGAAATAATCCGGAATTCAGTGTAATCTCTGACTGTGCTTGCTTTTATTAAATCAGCTGGGCACTGAATGGTTCACAGAACCATGTAATTTATTCTAATTGCCCTGCAGTAACTTTGCCGTTTTGCTACACAACAGACCCTCAGCAAGCTGCAGGCGGCAACTTCTGAACAGGCTCTCCGGATTCTTCAGGTCCAGAGGAAAGCTCAGCTTTCAACTAGCTGGGTCACAGGAGGAAGCTGGAAAGTGGGACAGAACCAGATAGGGGACAACAGGGGGCTGGACTGCTCCACACGCTGGAGGTCAGATACAAGCAGTGTGCTTTTGTGTGTGTTGTAAGCTGATCCCTGTGAAGCCGGGCTGTCAGAGAGTGGCGCACACATTCCTGATCAACTCTTTGGAGGTCTTCCTCCAGCCTGAGCTTACTTCAGCCAGCATTCAGTGGAGTTTGACAGCAGCTCAGTGCAGGGGCTGAAGGAGCTTTAACCTACAACAGAAAGGGCTTGAATGCTTTCACTGGGGACTGGTGCTGAAGTGAGTGAGCAAACCCCCGGAGAGACAGACTTGCTCAACCTTCTGCATTTCAGAAGAATATTTTTTTTGAATTCACCTGCACTTCCCAGTTCGAAATTGTTTGAAGAGGGAATAATTGCCCGTTGCCTCCAGGATTTTGTGCTTTCTCCAGGAGTTTGGGGAAGGGAATCTGAAGGAAGCAGTGAGAGGGGACAGAGGGGATGTGGCTGGTGGACTCTCTCTGTGTGGCTCTCCTACTCTGTGCTGTCCTGACTCACCCTGCCTCTGCTGCTCAGCCCAGAGGGCTGGAGGGAGGTCGCAGGAGACTCAGCCGGGTCCAGAATGGAGCCTGCAGTTACACTTTCGTCCTGCCTGAACCCGAGGGGGACTGTCGCGGCTCCCCCGAGCCCCACAGCAGCAACTCCCTGCAGCGGGACGCCCCCCAACAAGATCAGCAGGAGTGGCCCTCGCAGAAGCTGCAGCAGCTGGAGAGCAGGTCTGACAACAATACCCAGTGGCTGCGCAAGGTAAGATCCCATTCCATCCGGTCAGTGTCTGACCCTCCTGCTGTCAAAGCAAAGTGGATCCAGGGGCACGCAGAATCTATCCAGGGCGCCCAGTTTGCCCAATGATGGGGGAACTCGTGTCAGAGGTCATGCCTTTGTTACCCCCAGAATTTTGGGTTCATGTCACACTATCTGTAACCCCCACCATTTGACCTGGGCTTGCAAAATCCTACTCACTGTCCTGGCTTGAGACAATTCACACCTCTTTAAGCTGCGATTATCCCTCTCTCCACTCGCACTGTCTGTGCCTGTAAATACTTGGTTACCTGCAAAGACTCGCCTTACAACCATTATCTTGCAATTGCGTCCCTGTCTATATATACCGTGTTTGTGAACCCACCTCTCCACTCACCTGATGAAGGAGCAGCATTCCGAAAGCTCGTGATTCCAAATAAACCTGTTGGACTTTAACCTGGTGTTGTGAGACTTCTTACTGTGCCCACCCCAGTCCAACGCCACCATGTCCACATCATACCTCCAGAATTGACTGGTCCAATACTCTCTCCCAGCCAGACTCCCATCTCCCACTCTCCATAAAACACAGCTCATCCCAGAGCTCAGCTGCCAGGTCCTGACTCACACCAAGCACCGTCCATCCATCACCCCCTGTGCTTTGTGTGACTTACATTCAGCTGGCAATGCCTCAATTTCAAAACTCACATCCTTATTTGCAAATCTCTCCACAGCTTCTTCAGCTCCCTGTCTTTGTAATCTCCTGCAGCCTACCTGAAACATCCACGCTCCCTCCAATCCTGGTTTCAATCATCACTGTGCTTCAGCTGCCTGGACGCCAAGCTGTGGAATTCCCTCTCTAAAGCTCTCCACCTTGCCTCCTTTAAGACATTCCTTATAATCTCCCTCTTTGGTCAAGTGTTGGTCTCCCATCCTCACATCTCCTGATGTTACTTGGTGTCAATTATCAACCACCCTGTGAAGCAACTAGGAATGTTTTACTATGTTAAAGGTGCTATATAAATGTAACTTGCTCTTTTATTTTATGGGTGTCACAAGTAGGCTGACATTAACACCGCAATGAAGTTACTGTGAAAATCCCCTAGTTGCCACACTCTGTTCGGGTACACTGAGGGAGAATTTAGCGTGGTCAATCCACCTAACCCGCGCATCTTTTGAACTGTGGGAGGAAACTGCAGCACCCGGAGGAAACCCACACAGACACGGGGAGAATGTGCAGGCTCTACTCAGATAGTGACCCAAGCTGGGAATCGAACCCGGGTCCCTGGTGCTGTGAGGTAGCAGTGCTAACCACTGTGCCATGGTACTTATTACGCTGGGTGATCTTCACAAGCTGAATGCAAAACTGCCTCCAGCATGCTGGATGTGACAGCTCATTCCTCCCCTCCCACCCCACTCCACCAAAGTGCATTTTAACTTTGACACTTCCGATCAGCTCAGGTGAGTTTGAAATCTTCCTGGTAAACAGGTCGGGATTGAGGTTAATTCATGTTGGTTTGTGTTTCCAATGATGCTAAAGCCCCGATCAGGCTGGTGAACCTTGAGAAGATTGGCTGATGTTAGTCAGAAGCTGGATGGCTTTGCTGCATTTACAATACTGCAATTGTTCAGGCTATTCTTAAAGCTGATCCCATAGAGATGTGTTGTGTGAGAGCTACTCTGTGGTTGTACCTGCTGTGTACATTTTATACGCTCTGTATATTTTGTACATGATGCTTGTTTTAGATACTGCCTTATTTTTCTGAATGGATCGCTTCCATTAGATGACCCTCGAAACACTGTTTGTTCGATTGCGAATGTGAAGCTTTGTGTGGCTTTATGGTTCAAGAATGAATGTGGTTTCAGTGAGCAGCGTACGGATTGTGTTCCATTGACATTCTGAAGCTGCGGCCTTTGAGTTAGCTGGGCGGGTAAAAGTGGCAGTCACGTTTGACCCTGAGCTAGAGTCTAACCCAGTGAGTGGTTAGGGTCTAAGATACACAGCCTGCCAGTGCGATGGAGGCAGATTCTATCATGGCTTCCCTGAGGGAACTGGATAAACACTTGACCAGTAAAAGCATTGGAGGGCTGTCAGGAGAAGGCAGGGGAGAGTGGAATTAGCAGAGGCGGGGGTTCAGTTATGATGGGCTGAATGGCCTCCATCCGTGATTATTCATGCTGTGATTCTATAACTGGAGTGATGGCAAATTGTATGCTGTGCCTGACATCTCATTTACATCACAGCTCGGGAATAAAGCTGGGGAGAGATGTAAAAATGAGACCAACAAGATCACACAGACACACAAAGTCACAATCCACCCCATGGCATTCCTGTTTGATTTGTAAAGAATGTACTTTAATTGCCAAGTCCAGGTTGTAGGATCATAGAATCCCTATAGTGCAGAAAGAGGCCATTCAGCCCATCGAGTCTGCACCAAATTTCAGAGCATCTTACCTGCCCTATCCCCATAACCCCACACATTTCCCATGGCTAATCCACCTAACCTGCACATCCTAAGACACTAAGGGGCAATTTCCCATGGCTAATCCACCTAACCTGCACATCCTGAGACACTAAGGGGCAATTTCCCATGGCTAATCCACCTAACCTACACATCCTGGGACACTAAGGGGCAATTTAGCATGGCCAATTCACCCAACCTGCACATCTTTTGACATTAAGAGTCAATTTAGCATGGCCAATCTCCCTAACCTGCAGATCTTTGGACACTAAGGAGCAATTTAGCATGGCCAATCCACCTAACTTGCACATCTTTGGACTGTGGGAGGAAACCGGAGCACTCGGCGGAAACCCACGCAGACACAGGGAGAATGTGCAGACTCCACACAGACAGTGACCCAAGCCAGGAATCAATCCTGAGTCCCTGGCTCAGTGAGGCAGCAGCGCTAACCACTGTTGTGTTGAATTATCTGTATTTGCCGTGTTTACTGGGGTTAAGGGTGAACATTTGCCCAGCTGCACACACAGGTGTTTATTTGCCAGCTGCCATTCACCCCACCTGTCACGGGTGGTTTTTGCTCGTGTTCTGGTTAAAGCATCTAAAACCCAGAGCTTTACCCTGGTGAAAGTGTCAGTTTTTAGGGAGAATCTGAGTCTCCAGCAGTCAGTCGCTCTTCGATTTGGCCTCCATTCAATCCATTAAAAGGAAAGACTGCTCCGTGTATAAACAAGTCTGTAAACACAGGGTCAGAGCCAATACCCTGATCATAACATAGCCCAGTGACACTCTTACACACTGACTGTGCACCGTGACTGAATGCAGACAAGCCCTGATTGTGCCAGTTTTTGGAAGCGATGAAGATGTTACCCCCCACAGTGGCCTTCTGCCTCCAGCTGGGGATTGCATGAATACATAAACCATCGTTATAACACTCAGAAGCTTTGTGGGGGTCAAGTGACATTCTTCAAATGTTTTTGTGCAGAAGAGCAGGACAGAATCAGCAGTATCTGTTGCCATGGTGAGCAATAGAGTGTCGGCCAAGCTTTTGTGTTAACGAAGTTGAGTTCTAGAAGTGTCGATGTAGCATCAACAACGCGTTACGATGCATTTCTCTGGGAGGGTCCCATTGTGTAATGGAGAGTCTATAATTGAAAGCATGCTGCTTGAGGAAGGGGGTCACGCTAACTTTGGGCACTAGTTTAAGACGGAATGATATTGGACCATCCATCAGATGCATCCCTTCTCCAAGTTTCCTCTCTCTGTTAACCTAAAACTTCAATAACCTGCGCTGTTTGCTTTTTTTGTAGTTTAGCAGTTGAAGTTAGAATGTTTGTCCACACTGACTGAGTCTCTCTCCTGTAGGAACTTTGTCCTGTCCAAAGCCAACGCCATCCCAGTCCACTCAGATTAAAACTCCGGCCAGCTTCTGACTCAGCCCAGTCACTCAGAACCGTCGCTTGAGCTACACAACGCTCCTGTGTTTATTAATATCACTCGTATTCTCAAATGGACAGATGGAGGCACTGGAGATGGGGAAATAGAAATGTACAAGGAGGGTGCCAGAACTGGAAAGACTGAGCTCGTGGAGTTCCATTCTCACGAAACGACACAGTGGCACAGTGGTTAGCACTGCTGCCTCAAAGCGCCAGGGACCCGGGTTCAATTCCAGCCTCGGATCACTGTCTATGTGGAGTTTGCACATTCTCCCCATGTCTGTGTGGGTTTCCTCCAGGTGCTCCGGTTTCCTCCCACAGTCTGAAAGACGTGCTAGTTAGGTGGATTGGCCGCGCTAAGTTGCCCCTTAGTGTCAGGGAAACACTGAGGGGCATTAGCCCCTTAGGGGGACACGAGCTCGGGTAAAATGCATGGGATTATGGGAATGGGGCCTGTGTGGGATTATGGTCAATGCAGACTCGATGGGCGAAATGGCCTCCTTCTGCATGGTAGGGATTCTATGATTCCATAAACGTTAAGGCTGACCCTTAAAGATTAGAAAGGTGGTTTCTTAGGGTTGATGTGGAGAAGACGTTTCCAGTTGTGGTGGACCAGGGGTATAAAGATAAGATTGTGATTAATAAATCCAATCAGGAATTCTGGAGAAATGTCTTTACCCAAAGAGCGGGGAGAATGTGGAAGTCATTATCACAGGTGTGGTTTGAAA
>NC_135807.1:137978489-138060989 GCF_964213995.1 Mustelus asterias
AGGACCATTGATAAATGCCCACCTGTGTTACTGTGCAATTCCCATGTATCTGTGAATCGCAGAAAGGTTTTGAACAATCTGTCTCATTCCGAGCACGCACAGGGACTAGTTTCACTTTCTGAAAATAAATGAAGTATTAGCGCACGGAAATGAAATGTTTGGCTCTATCAACTCACCACATTCACATTCTGCGATCAGTCAATTTTACACCGTCTATGACAAGTAGAAGTTCATTGAAACGACATGCTTTCACCATTGAACTACTCAGTGAGTGTGTTAGTTCCAGGTTAACATCTCAATTTCAATTATTCCTATTGCAAACTTCTTAATAAACAGCAGAATTGGTGATCGGGGAGGGGTCTGAGTCATACCGACACTGCCAGGATCATCAGAGGCATCCTTGATGGAGCTAGTGCAATATAAATTTACAAACTCAATACTGTGGAAATTGTCACTGTAGGAATTGGAATGATTTTTAAAAGATAATTTGCTCTGTTTATAAGATTGCTCACTCTCTGACAACAATGGAATCACCCTGTTTCCAGAGGGCACAAGCACAGTGTCAAAACCATCTCCCAACAAGTCACAGCAAAAACTAAACTGGGACCCTCTCTGCCGCCTCAGGAGAGCACAGGTTGGTGGAGTTGAGGGGAGTTCTTCCTGGTGTCCTGGCCAATATTAATCCCTCAGTAAACATCACTAAGTCAGATTTTCTGGTAATTTATCACATTGCTTTTTGTGGGATCTTGCTGTGCACATATTGGCTGCCATGTTTCCTACATTACAACAGTTAATTCAGAAGTACTTCATTCGCTGTAAAGTGTCTTGGCTCACCCTTGAGGTCTCTACTTTTGCTTCTACTTTCTCAGAAGACTAAGGAAATTTGGCATGTCTGTGACGACTTTCACCAACTTTTACAGATGCACCATAGAAAGCATCCTTTCTGGTTGTATCACAGTTTGGTATGGCTCCTGCTCTGTCCAAGACCGCAAGGAACTACAAAGGGTCGTGAATGTAGCCCAATCCATCACGCAAACCAGCCTCCCATCCACTGACTCTGTCTACACTTCCCGCTGCCTTGGAAAAGCAACCAGCATAATTAAGGACCCCACGCACCCAGACATTTTCTCTTCCACCTTCTTCCATCGGGAAAAAGTCTGAGGACACGTACCAACTGACTCAAGAACAGTTTCTTCCCTGCTGCTGTCAGACTTTTGAATGGACTTACCTCACATTAAGAAATCATAGAAACCCTACAGTACAGAAAGAGGCCATTCGGCCCATCGAGTCTGCACCGACCACAATCCCACCCAGGCCCTACCCCCATATCCCTCCATATTTACCCACTAATCCCTCTAACCTACGCATCTCAGGACACTAAGGGCAATTTTTAGCATGGCCAATCAACCTAACCCGCACATCTTTGGACTGTGGGTGGAAACTGGAGCACCCGGAGGAAACCCACGCAGACACGATGAGAATGTGCAAACTCCACACAGACAGTGACCCAAGCCGGGAATCGAACCCAGGTCCCTGGAGCTGTGAAGCAGCAGTGCTAACCACTGTGCTACCGTGCCGCCCTGTTGATCTTTCTCTACACCCTAGCTATGATTGTAACACTACATTCTGCACTCTCACATTTCCTTCTCTATGAACGGTATGCTGTGTCTGTATAACGGGCAAGAAACAATACTTTTCACTGTATGTTAATACATGTGACAATAATAAATCAAATCAAAAGGTTGCGAAAAGCGTGCCAGAAATGCAAGTTATTTTTTTTCTAATTATGGACACTTAACCACCAAAAATTCTGGAACAATAGATTTAGCACAACATCCTCCAGGGAGTCATTAGCAAACGCTCCCAGTGGAGTGAAGCCTAAACAAATCTGAGTGATTGCTGAGCAGACAGATGAGTTTAAAAGGGTAATACCAATGATGAATTGTATAGCTTGGCAGCAAGGACTGTGGAGCTGGAGTATCGGATGGAGCTGTGTTAATCAACTAGAAATGCCGAACTTTCATTGAACCGGAAATGTTTCCGATTCTGACTCCGTTTCCAGTTGTTGCGCCATCCTGGTTATACGATCCATTCTTGGCATCACGGAGGCCCAAGTGTGCCTGGGATCTGGCACTTGCACAATGAGCGTTTTGGAGGTTATGGGATTGGCTTGACACTGAACAGGCCAATTTCCTCGTTACTGAGCTAATCGCTTGCGGGGGTAAGCTGCCCCTTGCGGGTCCGTGGCTCCTATCAGCCTGTGTTATTATTGGACAATGAGCAAAGGCTATAATGCGCAGCCCGTAGCCGTAGTGTCAATCATCCCAATCCAACCCGGCTCCACTTTGAGTCAATACGCGATTAACCGTCTAACTAATTGTTGCGGAATAATTACGCAGCCTCTTCCTGGACTGTGGGGGTGGGAAAGTCTTTGCTCCAGAACTTTCAATGTCCTCTTCTTGAAGATGTTTTGGAGGAGAGTGTCATGGATCAGACGCCGCCTTATATCAACATGTGACTATCATAACCTGATGTACACTCACTGCTGTGCTGTGTCAATGGTCACATACTCTGCTCATAGAGTCTTATTGCTTATAAATGGAGATTGATAGATTGTTAGTTAGCCAAGGCTGTTAAAGGTAACAAAGCCAAGGTGGGTAGATGGTGTTACGATACAGATCGGCTGTGATCTAACTGAATGATGAAACAGGCTCAGCGGGCTGTGTAAGACCATAAACAAGAGCAGGAGTAAATCAACCTGCCCCCCCCTGCAGCCCGCTCCAACATTCAGTTTCATCATGACTGAGCCTTTGCCTCAACTCCACCCTCCCGCCCTCTCGCCGTATCCCTCCACCCTCTCGCTGTATCCCTCCACCCTCTCGCCGTATCTCTCCACCCTCTCGCTGTATCCCTCCACCCTCTCGCCGTATCTCTCCACCCTCTCGCTGTATCCCTCCACCCTCTCGCCGTATCCCTCCACCCTCTCGCTGTATCCCTCCACCCTCTTACCATATCCCTCCGCCCTCTCGCCGTATCCTTCCACCCTCTCGCCCTATCACTCTGCCCTCTCGCCATATCCCTTTGCCCTCTCACCGTATCTCTCCACCCTCTTACCATATCCCTCCGCACTTTCTCTGTATCCCTCCGCCCTCTCGCCGTATCCCTCCGCCCTCTCACCGTATCCTTCCGCCCTCTCGCCGTATCCTTCCACCCTCTCGCCCTATCACTCTGGCCTCTCGCCGTATCCCTCTGCCCTCTCGCCGTATCCCTCTGCCCTCTCACTGTATCTCTCCACCCTCTCACCATATCCCTCCGCACTCTCACCATATCTCTCCGCCCTGTCGCCGTATCCCTCTGCCCTCTCGCCGTATCCCTCTGCCCTCTTGTCATATGTCTCCGCCCTCTTGCCGTATCCCTCCGCCCTCTTGCCGTATCTCTCCGCCCTCTCGCCATATCCCTCCGCCCTCTCGCCATATCCCTCCGCCCTCTCACTGTATCCCTCTGCCCTCTCACTCTATCCTTCCGTCCTCTCACTGTATCTCTCTGCCCTCTTGCCGTATCCCTCCGTCCTCTCGCCGTATCCCTCCGCCCTCTCGCTGTAACCTTCCGCCCTCTCACTGTATCCCTCTGCCCTCTCGCTGTATCCTTCCGCCCTCTCGCCGTATCCCTCTGCCTCATTGCCTTATCACCCCGCTCTCTTGCCATATCTCACCGCCACCTCACTGTATCCCTTGCCTCTTACTGTATCCTTCCGCCCGCCCTCTTGCCATATCCCTCTGCCCTCTTGGCGTATCCCTCCGCCCTTTCGCGGTAACCCTCCACGCCCTGAAAGATCAAAAACCTACTGCCCCTAGCCTTGAATTTACTCGATGGCCTCCCCGTGTCCCCATGTTGCTGAATAGTCCGAACAAACAGAGTCTCAGTGAATATAACATTCCTTTACCAAACTACCAGAAAGGCAGAAAGAAAGAACTTGCATTCATATAGCGCCTTCCATTACTTCAGAACGTCCCAAAATGTTCCCAACCAATGAAGTACTCTTGAAATGCAGTCACTGTTGTAATGTAGGAAACATGGCAGCCAATTTACACACAGCAAGATCCCACAGCAGCAGTGAGATAAATTACCAGATAATGTGTTAGAATAACAAAGATACAGAATGGGGTTAGAATCCCTACAGTGCGGAAGGAGGCCATTCAGCCCATCGAGCCTGCACCGACAACAATCCCACCTAGGCCCTATTCCTGTAACCCCACTTATTTACCCTGGTAATCCACCTGATACCAAGGGGCAATTTAGCTAATCAACCTAATCAGCATGTCTTTGGACTGTGGAAGGAAACCGGAGCACCCGGAGGAAACCCATGCAGACACGGGGAGAACATGCAAACTCCACACCGCCATCCAAGATCATAATTGAACCTGGGTCCCTAATGCTGTGAGGCAGCAGTGCCAACCACTGTGCCACCGTGCCACCCCTGGTTGGTTGGAGGATAAATAGCAATCCTGTTGATTTTGATTCAATTTGATTTATTATTGTCACGTGTATTAGTATACAGTGAAAAGTATTGTTTCTTGCGCACTATACAGACAAAGCATACTGTTCATAGAGAAGGGAAGGAGAGAGTGCAGAATGTAGTGTTTGCAGTCATAGCTAGGGTGTAGAGAAAGATCAACTTAATGCAAGGTAGGTCCATTTACAAGTCTGACAGCAGCAGGGAAGAAGCTGTTCTTGAGTCGGTTGGTACGTGACCTCAGACTTTTGTATCTTTTTCCCGACGGAAGAAGGTGGAAGAGAGAATTTCCGGGGTGCGTGGGGTCCTTAATTATGCCGGCTGCTTTTCCGAAGCAGCGGGAAGTGTAGACAGAGTCAATGGACGGGAGGGTGGTTTGCGTGATGGACTGGGCTGCACTCATGACCCTTCATAGTTCCTGGCGGTCGTTGTGCAAGGAGATGAGGAGTTCTTGCCGGTGCTTTGGGCCAGCACTTCACCCTCAGCTTGCATCATTTATAAATGTAATGAATCTGCTCATAACCCAAATAATGGAGCTTCCATCATCGCTTCCAATGAGACAGTTAAACTCCTGATTTACACAAAGTTGACTCTGGGAAGATCCCAATCTGTCAGTTCTTTGCAAGTTTTAACAGTGACCCATAAAGGAAAACTTTCTGTCCAATCCCAGCGCTCCTGGAGATGAAGAATTGTCATCATCGCAAAATAATTCAACTCACTGTATAAATACTGAGGAGTAAAGATAAGCATCAAAGTCTGCTGGGCCTGCCACTGAGGAGGGTTCAGGAGTCCCACACATCCTGGGAGGGCTGGGTGACATGCCAACTCATAACAAATCCAAGGTCATTCACAGTCACATGTTCAGCTGGAATGTGGAAACTTCTACACCCTTCAGCCGACAATCTGCTTCAGACTCCTCAGGAACAGTGATGACTGCAGGAGCGAGTGGGGGGAATGATTAAACCGTTGCGACTGCTGTGGGATTGCTGCCTTATTCTGAAAAGAGAAATAACTGACTCACCAATTAGCTCTTTCTGACTCCAAAGGATAAAACAGTAAACCATCCCAAGATGCCTCACAGATGCACTTTCCACACACGTTTGACATTGAGCCATATAAGGAGATATTCAGCCAGGTGATTAAAAGCTTGGCCAAAGAGAGGGCTGTCTTAAAGGAGGAGAGAGAGAGAGACAGAGAGGTGGAGGGAATTCCAGAGCTTGGATCCAGGCAGCTGAAGGCACGGCCACCAATGGTGAAATGATTCAAACTGAGGTTGCTCAAGAGGCCAGAATTAGAGGAGCGCAGAGATCTTGGAGGATTGTAGGGGCAGGAGGAGGTTACAGAGATAGGGAGGGGTGTAGGGGGCTGGAGGAGGTTACAGAGATAGGAAGGGGTGTAGGGGCTGCAGGAGGTTACAGAGATAGGGAAGGATGTTGGGGCTGGAGGAGGTTACAGAGATAAGGAGGGGTGTAGGGGCTGGAGGAGGTTACAGAGATAGGGAGGGGTGTAGGGGCTGGAGGAGGTTACAGAGATAGGGAAGGATGTTGGGGCTGGAGGAGGTTACAGAGATAAGGAGGGGTGTAGGGGCTGGAGGAGGTTACAGAGATAGGGAGGGGTGTAGGGGGCAGGAGGAGGTTACAGAGATAGGGAGGGGTGTAGGGGGCAGGAGGAGGTTACAGAGATAGGGAGGGGTGTAGGGGCAGGAGGAGGTTACAGAGATAGGGAGTGGTGTAGGGGGCTGGAGGAGGTTACAGAGATAGGAAGGGGTGTAGGGGCTGCAGGAGGTTACAGAGATAGGGAAGGATGTTGGGGCTGGAGGAGGTTACAGAGATAAGGAGGGGTGTAGGGGCTGGAGGAGGTTACAGAGATAGGGAGGGGTGTAGGGGCTGGAGGAGGTTACAGAGATAGGGAAGGATGTTGGGGCTGGAGGAGGTTACAGAGATAAGGAGGGGTGTAGGGGCTGGAGGAGGTTACAGAGATAGGGAGGGGTGTAGGGGCTGGAGGAGGCTACAGAGATAGGGAGGGGTGAAGGGCAGGAGGAGGTTACAGAGAAAGGGAGGGATATGGACATGGTGGGATTTGAAAAGGAGGATGAGAATTTTAAAATCCAACCATCCACATGCATTTATTTTGTTTGTTGAATTTTCGAAAGTTATCTTCTGAAAAAAGGAACAGGCGTGTCATCATTTCCAAATCCAGTGTCTTCATTGAGAGCAGTAAGTTGATCAGGGAGAGGGTCATCCCTGTGTCATCAATCCACATTTCACCGTGTGTGAGAATACTAGGAATCATTCCAGGAACAGAGAAGAGAACAACACCTCATTGAGATTTCTCCATATGCAAGGACTGAATCCTCAATGCAACAGACAAAAGTGTAGCCAAAACCTTGTTGGTGGAAGAGGACAACAGAGTTTATCACATGAAGAAAAATGGGAGATTAAAATTGAGATGAGTCAATTTCCTCCCTTTCAGTCTGCTAGAATCGTACGGAAACAAATGGAACACATCATCCTGTCAACTCCCAGAATGGACTGTCATTTCTATATCAGTTGAACTGGTGAGACCAATTGGGCTGCAGCTTCTAGTGTCCTTTAAGTGCGGCTTTCTGTCAGGCGAATGTGTTTGCCAAGATTCAATAGGATGTTCTCTGAGATAGTTCCCAGGCTGGTCATTACCTGAACTGGAATGCTGGGGTGGCACGGTGGCACAGTGGTTAGCACTGCTGCCTCACAGCGCCAGGGACCCGGGTTCGATTCGTGGCTTGGGTCACTGTCTGTGTGGAGTTTGCACATTCTCCCCGTGTCTGCGTGGGTTTCCTCGGGGTGCTCCGATTTCCTCCCACACTCCAATGATGTGTCGATTAAGTTGATTGGCCATGCTAAAATTTCCCCTTACCGCCCCAAGCTGTGCAGGTTTGGGGAATTGGGTAAATACATGGGGCTACAGGGATAGGGCCTGGGTGGGATTCTCTGTTGAAGAGTCAGTGCAGGCTTGATGGGCCAAATGGGCTCCTTCTGCATTGTAGGGATTCTATGATTCTATGAGTGTTGCCCTCAGACCATCAGCTGTGTCTCAACACCAGGGTTTCACACTGATTTGATGTGTGGTAAACCCCCCTCTCCCCCAGTCTGCGTCTCCGTAATGTGTGGATGTGGAACTATGGATGGGCAGTGAATGTTGGCCAGCCAGCGATGCCCATGTCTCACGAATGAATAAAAAAAAGATGGTACACGCGGCTGCCACTGTGCATCGTTGGTGGAGGGAGTGAATGTGGATGTGGTGCCAATCAAGCAGGGCTGCTTTGTCCTGGATGGTGTCAAGCTCCTTGAGTCTTGTTAGAGCTGCACCCACCCAGGCAAGTGGGGAGTATTCCATCATCCTCCTGACTTGTGCCTTGTAGATGGTGGACAGGCTTTGGGGAGTCAGGAGGTGAGTTACTCGCCACAGGGTTCCCAGCCTCTGACCTGTATGAAGTACTTTTGGAATGTAGTCATTGTCACGTTTGTCAACAACCACTTGGGGGTGAGGTCTCTCTCCTGCTCCCAGGCACTCTGTGCTTGATTGAGGGACCAGCATTGGGAGAGGGTGGGTGTTGAATTCTCTCAAGCCAGGACAGTTAGTTGGATTTGAGACAATTCATACCTCTTTAACCTGTGATTACCCCTCTCTCCACTCGCATTGTCTGTACCTGTAAAGACTTGCATTCCAACCATTATCTTGCAATTGCATCTTGCCTATATATGCCCTATTTGTGAAACCTGCCTCTCCACTCATCTGAAGAAGGAGCAGCGCTCCAAAAGCTTGTGATTCCAAATAAACCTGTTGGACTTTAACGTGGTGTTGTGAGACTTATTACTGTGCCCACCCCAGTCCAACGCCGGCATCTCCACATCATCAATAGAATCCCAGCAGTGAGTTGGACTGTTCCACCGGACACACAGAATCATTGAATCCTGTTGCACAGAGAGAGGCCATTCAGCCTATCAACTTCATGTCAACTCTTTGAAGGATCAATCAAATTAGACCCACTCCCCTGAACATCTCCATTTTTTGGGTGTGCCCTAGATGATGTTTTTGTGTGTGTGGCCCCTTTAACATTTTTGTGTGTGTGTAAATGCTGGGTAATTTAAAAGTGATGTGGGGATGCTGGCGTTGGACTGGGGTAAACACAGTAAGGAGTCTAACAACACCAGGTTAAAGTCCAACAGGTTTATTTGGTAGCAAATGCCGTTTGCTACCAAATAAACCTGTTGGACTTTAACCTGGTGTTGTTAGACTCCTTACTGTGTTTACCTAATTTAAAAGTGCCTTACTTGTGTACAGTTTGCATGCAGCCTGGCATCTGAAGAGGAACTCTGTTCTCCCTGTTCCTTCCAAATAGTCCCGCTAGGTATCTCCTCTCAAATATTTATCTGATTCCCTTTTGAAAGTTTCTATTGAATCAGGTTCCACTGCCCTTTCAGGTAGCGTCTTCCAGATCACAGTAACTTACTGTGTAAAAAAAATTATTCTCATGTCTCCCTCTGTGTTTGTGTCAATTCTCTTCAATCTGTCCCTCTGGTTCCCGATGTCCTGCCAATGGAAATAGATTCTCCCCATTTACTCTGTCAAAATGCCTCATAATTTTGCACACCTCTGTTAAATCTCCCCTTTGATCTTCTCTGCTCTAAAGAGAACAATCCCAGCTTCTCCAGTCCCTCCGTGTTATCTGAAGTCCCTCACAGGGATAGGGTAGAAGCAGCGAGGTTATTTCCACTTACAATGGAAACAAGAACTAGGGGGCATAGCCTCAAAATACGGGGGAGTCAATTTAGAACAGAGTTGAGGAGGAACTTCTTCTCCCAGAGGGTAGTGAATCTTTGGAATTCTCTGCCCAATGAAGCAGTAGAGGCTACCTCGTTAAATGTGTTTAAGTCACAGATAGATAGATTTTTAATCATTAAGGGAATTAAGGATTATGGGGAGCGGGCGGGTAAGTGGAACTGAACCCACTATCAGATCAGCCATGATCTTATTGAATGGCGGAGCAGGCCTGAGGGGCTGGATGGCGTTCTCCTGCTCCTATTTCTTATGTTCTTATGTTCACACCTGGAGCCATTCTGATAAATCTCCTCTACATCCTTTCCGATGGTCAATGGCGCCCAGCGTTGTGCACATTCCTCCCACTGTGCTCCATCCTATATCTTACAACGATTAGCATAACTTCCTTCCCATACTTCTATCGATATCGCCCAGGAACCTGTCTGCTTGTTGCTATAGCATTCTGTAGTAGTTTTTTCATTCATTCGTGGGACATGGGTGTCGCTGGCTAACCAGCATTTGTTGCCCATCCCTAGATGTCCTTGGAGGGGCAGTTGAGAGCCACATTGCTCTGGAGTCACATGTAGGCCAGACCAGCAGATTACCTTCCCTAAAGGACATTAATGATGGGCTTTTCCGACAATGGTTTCATTGTCATCAGTAGATTCTTAATTCCAGATTTTTATTGAATTCGAATTTTAACCATCTTCCGTGGTGGGATTTGAACCCGGGTCCCCAGAGCATTAGCTGAGTTTCTGGATTAATAGTCTCGCAATAATACCACCGGGCCATCGCCTCCCCCTGTGTTTGTGTCTGATTCTTGTGAAGGCATGTCACCCCTAAAAAAAAGCCTTGTTCAGTCACTGATACAAAATCAAACACAGAATGGAAGGTTTGAATCCTACGCTGGAACTGTGAAAACTTCAGTCTGGTTGTGAACTCATGCGGTTTTTATCCAGAAACTGAATAATGTTTGTAACTGAGCTTCCATTGCATGAGATTGTCACAGGAAAGAAAATACTGACACCAAAGAGCTGCAAGGGGTCAAGTTTAAGAAAACATTCACCAGACGAAAGGCAGACCACGCGGGGGGATTGCCATCGTGGGATGAGGATGTCTTTGCAAACTCTGTCGTTCCGTTTGATAGCTTGGTGCAGCGTGAGAGTGTGAAAACCTTGCACTGCATTTTACTGATGCAATGATGTACCCAAAAGAGAGAGGATATTCTCTGCTTACTGCAGCCTTTATATTGGATATGGTTTGTCGCAGGAATTGGCTTGTGAAAATACGTTATATTAATGGGCTGGCAAATGTCTAGAATGGATTACTGTAAAGCCACAAGTATATAACTGAGTGATGTGGGACCCTGGAGAAGCCGCCTTGCTAACTGTTATTGGCCAAATAAAACAATGCTCTTGTATCGAGTGAGCAAATGCGCCTTTTCCCCTCAATCATTTTGCTCATATTTCTGTTTCTGTGATGTTTGAATCTATGAGTGTTATCTCGCCTGCTCGTAAATCAAACATATTTATGACTGAATTGGGTTTGTGTCAAAAGCAAAGGATTGGAAAACATAACAGAGGCCATTAATCAGGGCTGTTTAACGGCCTGAACACGAAACTCTCAAACCTTGCTGCTGATGTGTCAAGTTGCTGGGAAATATTTTTGTCACTGCCCATTGGAGTGAGATCGAGATCTTCCTGGGGGGTTTAATCACCCGATCTCTCACTTGTAACTGTTGCGCCTCACACTCCCGTCATTGGCCAGACATCCTTGCAGTCTTCCACCTCCCCTCGGCCAATCAGGAAATGAACAAGCTTGTCGATTTCCAATCGGGTGGCCCCTCTGTCAACACCTTCTTATCCTCAATCCACAAGTTTTACATCAGCGAATGGAAGTGCAAAAAACTATTCAAACTGTGTTTTTATGCCTCCATGATGTTTCGCCTGGGACTCTGTTTTTGCCGCAATGTCTGGGAGACACCATGATGAGACCAAAGGGTTGTCAATCTGTAATGACTTCAATCAGGTTGGCCTATTGGAGTATGAACTCCTTGATTAAGCAGTCCTTCCGTGGCTGCTGGGCACCGCAGGGACTGGGGTGTATTATTGACCCCTTAATCACATTTTAATTTAATGTTTTAAGTTTCCTTTCCATTTTGTTTTTTGTTTCGGGCAGTTGCCCTCCTTTTAGGGAGCTGCCCCTTTTTGAGTTGTCCCTAAGTTAAGTTGATTTCACTTATTTAGTTAGACACAAGAAAGATATCCCTGATTAAGGAGTCAATTGATGGGCCAATCAGGGAATCTTTTCTTTGTATTTAACCGCGAGTGTCAGTTCCTCTGGCACTCCCGAAGGTAGACCGCTGACTGCGAGCACTCTGTGTACTGCTGTTGGAATTGTAAATAGAGGGAGTTTGGTGAAGGGACTTCTGCCTCCGAAGACTTATTACGCAATCCAACTTCTGAGTGTTTATAGCTTCTCAACTTCTACCAATCATTGTTACTTTATGCAATGAGGGAGCTGGTATCACCATCAACAAATGTGGCAGATTCCCATACTGGATTACCAGTATGTTCCAGTACCAGTTTACCAATGTGCCCAGGTTTAGACAGGAGTTGGATGTGATGTTGTTGAGCAGTTATTGTTCAAAAGGCAAAAATCCAGGAAATCAGACGTGGGAGTGTCAGGTGACCCAGATTTTCCAATTTGCGAAAAAGAATTCACAGAATCATCGAATCCCTACAGTGCAGAGGGAGGCCATTCAGCCCATTGAGTCTGCACCAACTCTCTGACAGAGAGTCTTACCCAGGCCCTCTCCCCTGCCCTATACCTGTAACTTGACACATTTAACATGTCCAATCATCCAACCTGCACATCTTTGGAATCAGAGAATCTGCAATGCAGAAGGATACCATTTAGCCATTGAGCCTGCACCAACAATAATCCCACCCAGGTATTGTCCTATCCCCAGAACCCCAGATATTTACCCTCCTGACCCCCCTGACATTAAGGAGCAATTTATCATGGCCAATCAATCTAACCTGCACATCTTTGGACTGTGGGAAGAAACCGGAGCACCCGGAGGAAACCCACACAGATATGGGGCAAACGTGCAAACTCCGCTCAGCAACCCACTACGCAATGCCACCAGCCATTGCTGTCAAGAATTCATCAGCTTTAGCAATGATAGTTAAGGGATAAGTACTGGCCAGGACAATGGGGGGGGACCATACTGTTCTTATTCAATCAAACCCAGATCAATGGCGTGCAAAGCTCCTCTTCCCTCTTTTGTTGTACTGGAAGGAAAGACTTGCATTTCTATAGTGCCTTTCACTACCTAAAACTATCCCAAGGTGTTTTGCAACCAACAAAGCCCTTTTGACGTGTCTTCACCGCTATAATGTCGGGATCATTCACGTCCACCTGGGAGGGCAGATGAGGTCTCGGTTTAATAGCTCAACTGAAAGACGGCACCTTAGACAGTGCAGCACTCCTTCAGCATTGCACTGGAGTATCAGCATGGATGTTGTGCTCAAGACTGGATGGGACTTGAACCTACAAATGTCCGATGGAGAGGCACACGTGCCGCCTGCTGAGTCACATGACGCCATGCCCGAGGAACGCAGCATTGCGGAATAATCCAGAGGACAATGAAAATATTCCCGTCTTACCCAGAAAGCACAGCAGAGTAAAGGCTTCTGTTTTACATCAGTCTGTCCTCATTATAACTTTGACTATTGGCAGCGATCCGTTTAGAATGAGCAAAATTTCTCACCATTTTTCAACCCAAATACTTCTCATTCTTTGGGCTGGGTGCTGAAATATCCCACAGTCAGTAAAGGATGCTGTGGTGGAGCATCTGTGACAACTATTAGGGATAGGACCTGATTCAGGGGGAATACTACAAAGCAACCAACCACCCTGCAAATTGCCAAATGCATTAGATATTGGTCAGATGGGCTTGTAAAAATATAGAAACATAGGATTTAGGAGCAGGAGGAGACCATTCATTCCGTTCCGCCTGCTCTGCCATCCCATAAGATCCACTTTCCAGTCTTATCCCCATTACTCTTGACTTCCTTTGCAGCACAGATGGCACAGTGGTTAACACTGCTGCCTCAAAGCACCAGGGACCCAGGTTCGATTCCCAGCTTGTCTGTGTGGGGTCGTGAAGGGCAAGTCGTGCCTCACAAATTTGATTGAATTTTTTGAGGAGGTAACTAAGTGTGTTGATGAAGGTAGGGCAGTTGATGTCATATACATGGATTTTAGTAAGGCGTTTGATAAGGTCCCCCATGGTCGGCTTATGATGAAAGTGAGGAGGTGTGGGATAGAGGGAAAGTTGGCCGATTGGATAGGTAACTGGCTGTCTGATCGAAGACAGAGCGTGGTGGTGGATGGAAAATTTTCGGACTGGAGGCAGGTTGCTAGCGGAGTGCCGCAGGGATCAGTGCTTGGTCCTCTGCTCTTTGTGATTTTTATTAATGACTTAGAGGAGGGGGCTGAAGGGTGGATCAGTAAATTTGCTGATGACACCAAGATTAGTGGAGTAGTGGATGAGGTGGAGGGCTGTTGTAGGCTGCAAAGGGACATAGATAGGATGCAAAGCTGGGCTGAAAAATGGCAAATGGAGTTTAACCCTGATAAATGTGAGGTGATTCATTTTGGTAGGACTAATTTAAATGTGGATTACAGGGTCAAAGGTAGGGTTCTGAAGACTGTGGAGGAACAGAGAGATCTTGGGGTCCATATCCACAGATCTCTAAAGGTTGCCACTCAAGTGGATAGATCTGTGAAGAAGGCCTATAGTGTGTTAGCTTTTATTAACAGGGGGTTGGAGTTTAAGAGCCGTGGGGTTATGTTGCAACTGTACAGGACCTTGGGGAGACCACATTTGGAATATTGTGTGCAGTTCTGGTCACCTCACTATAAGAAGGATGTGGAAGCGCTGGAAAGAGTGCAGAGGAGATTTACCAGGATGCTGCCTGGTTTGGAGGGTAGGTCTTATGAGGAAAGGTTGAGGGAGCTAGGGCTGTTCTCTCTGGAGCGGAGGAGGCTGAGGGGAGACTTAATAGAGGTTTATAAAATGATGAAGGGGATAGATAGAGTGAGCGTTCAAAGACTATTTCCTCGGGTGGATGGAGCTATTACAAGGGGGCATAACTATAGGGTTCATGGTGGGAGATATAGGAAGGATATCAGAGGTAGGTTCTTTACGCAGAGAGTGGTTGGGGTGTGGAATGGACTGCCTGCAGTGATAGTGGAGTCAGACACTTTAGGAACATTTAAGCGGTTATTGGATAGGCACATGGAGCACACCAGGATGATAGGGAGTGGGATAGCTTGATCTTGGTTTCAGATAAAGCTCGGCACAACATCGTGGGCCGAAGGGCCTGTTCTGTGCTGTACTGTTCTATGTTCTATGAGTCTGCACATTCTCCCCATATCTGTGTGGGTTTCCTCCAGGTGCTCCGGTTTCCTCCCATAGTCCAAAGATGGGACTGGAGCAAGGGACAAGGATTTGGGTACTTGGATCATTGGGACCTCTTTAGGGGCAGGTGTGACCTGTTTAAAAAAGACGGGTGGCACTTGAATCCCAGGGGGACCAATATCCTGGCGGGAAGGTTGGCTAAGGCTACTGGAGAGACTTTAAACTAGAAAGGTTGAGGGGAGGGAATCGAAATGAGGGGACTGAGAGCGAGGAGGTTAGCTCGCAAATAGATAAGGAATGTAGACAGGGTAAGAGGGAGGTTAGACGAGTGATGGAGAAGGGAAGTGCTCAGGCTGAAGGTCTGAGATGTGTCTATTTTAATGCCAGGAGTGTAGTGAATAAAGTGGATGAGCTTAGAGCGTGGATTGCTGCTTCGAATTGTGATGTGGTGGCCATTACGGAGACTTGGATGTCTCAGGGACAGGACTGGGTGCCTCAGGTGCCGGGTTTTAGATGTTTCAGGAAGGACAGGGAGGGAGGCAAGAGAGGGGGGGGAGTGGCACTGTTGATCAGGGATAGTGTCACGGCTGTAGAGAAGGTGGACGCCGTGGAGGGATTGACTACGGAGTCTCTGTGGGTGGAGGTTAGGAACAGGAAGGGGTCGGTAACTTTGCTGGGTGTTTTCTATAGGCCGCCCAATAGTAACAGTGATGTTGAGGAGCAGATGGGGAAACAGATCCTGGAGCGATGTAGGAATAACAGAGTTGTCGTGATGGGAGATTTTAATTTCCCAAACATAGATTGGAATATCCCTAGGGCTAGGGGTTTGGATGGAGAGGAGTTTGTTAGGTGTGTCCAGGAGAGTTTCCTGACACAGTATGTGGATAAGCCTACTAGAGGAGAGGCTGTACTTGATCTGGTGCTGGCTAATGAACCTGGACAGGTGGAGGATCTCTCGGTGGGTGAGCATCTTGGGGATAGCGATCATAATTCTATCTCCTTCACGATAGCATTGGAAAGAGATAGGATCAGGCAGGCTAGGAAAGTGTTTCTCTGGAGTAAAGGGAAATACAGTGTCATCAGGGAGGAAATTAGACGGGTAAATTGGAAGGAGGCATTCTTGGGGAAAAGTACCGAAGGAAAGTGGAGGATTTTCAAGGAATGTTTGTCTGGAGCTCTGCATGACAACGTTCCGATGAGACAGGGGGGTGTTGGTAGGGTACGGGAACCGTGGTGCACGAAGGTTGTGATGAACCTGGTGAATAAGAAAAGAGAGGCGTACAGAAGGTTCAGAGAGCTAGGAGGTGTTAAGGATTTAGAGGAGTATACGGGATGTAGGAAGGAGCTTAAGAAGGAAATTAGGAGAGCGAGAAGGGGTCATGAGAAGACCTTGGCGGGTAAGATTAAGGAGAATCCCAAGGCTTTCTACAAATATGTCAAGAGTAAAAGGATGAGATGTGAAGGCATAGGACCCTTAAAAGGTGAAGGGGGAAAAGTTTGTGCGGAACCGTTAGAAATGGCGGAGGTGCTTAATGAATACTTTACCTCGGTATTCACGGTGGAAAGGGATCTGGGTGATTGTACTGCTGGTTTGCGGTGGACAGAAAGGATCGAGCATGTGGACATAAAGAAAGAGGATGTGTTGGAACTATTGAATGGCATCAAGGTTGGTAAGTCGCCGGGACCGGATGGGATGTACCCCAGGTTACTGTGGGAGGCGAGGGAGGAGATTGCGGAGCCTTTGGCGATGATCTTTGCATCGTCGATGGAGACGGGAGAGGTTCCGGAGGATTGGAGGATTGCAGATGTGGTCCCTATATTCAAGAAAGGGAACAGGGACAGCCCGGGAAATTACCGACCGGTGAGTCTAACCTCAGTGGTTGGTAAGTTGATGGAGAGGATCCTGAGAGACAGGATTTATGATCATCTAGAGAAGTTTAGTATGATCAAAAGTAGTCAGCACGGCTTTGTCAAGGGCAGGTCGTGCCTTACGAGCCTGGTTGAGTTCTTTGAAAATGTGACCAAACACATTGACGAAGGAAGAGCGGTGGATGTGGTCTATATGGACTTCAGCAAGGCGTTCGATAAGGTCCCCCATGCAAGACATCTTGAGAAAGTGAGAGGGCATGGGATCCAAGGGGCTGTTGCCTTGTGGATCCAGAACTGGCTTGCCTGCAGAAGGCAGAGAGTGGCTGTGGAGGGGTCTTTCTCTGCATGGAGGTCATTGACCAGTGGAGTGCCCCAGGGATCTGTCTGGGACCCTTGCTGTTTGTCATTTTCATAAATGACCTGGATGAGGAAGTGGAGGGATGGGTTGGTAAGTTTGCTGACGACACCAAGGTAGGTGGTGTTGTGGATAGTTTGGAGGGATGTCAGAAGTTGCAGCGAGACATAGATAGAATGCAAGACTGGGCGGAGAAGTGGCAGATGGACTTCAACCCGGATAAGTGTGTAGTGATCCATTTTGGCAGATCCAATGGGATGAAGCAGCAGTATAATATGAAGGGTACCATTCTTAGCAGTGTAGAGGATCAGAAGGACCTTGGGGTCCGGGTCCATAGGACTCTTAAATCGGCCTCGCAGGTGGAGGATGCGGTCAAGAAGGCGTACGGCGTACTAGCCTTCATTAATCGAGGGATTGAGTTTAGGAGTCGGGAGATAATGCTGCAGCTTTATAGGACCCTGGTTAGACCCCACTTGGAGTACTGCGCGCAGTTCTGGTCACCTCATTACAGGAAAGATGTTGAAGCCATTGAAAGGGTGCAGAGGAGATTTACAAGGATGTTGCCTGGATTGGGGGGCATGCCTTATGAGGATAGGTTGAGGGAGCTTGGTCTCTTCTCCCTGGAGAGACGAAGGATGAGAGGTGACCTGATAGAGGTTTACAAGATGTTGAGAGGTCTGGATAGGGTAGACTCTCAGAGGCTATTTCCAAGGGCTGAAATGGTTGCTACGAGAGGACACAGGTTTAAGGTGCTGGGGGGTAGGTACAGAGGAGATGTCAGGGGTAAGTTTTTCACTCAGAGGGTGGTGGGTGAGTGGAATCGGCTGACGTCGGTGGTGGTGGAGGCAAACTCGTTGGGGTCTTTTAAGAGACTTCTGGATGAGTACATGGGATTTAATGGGATTGAGGGCTATAGATAGGCCTAGAGGTAGGGATATGATCAGCGCAACTTGTGGGCCGAAGGGCCTGTTTGTGCTGTGGCTTTCTATGTTCTATGTTCTATGTTCTATGTGCGGTTTAGGTGGATGCTAAATTGCCCCTTAGTGTCAGGGGGACTAACTGAGATAAATGCATGGGGTTATGGGGATAGGGCCTGGGTGGGATTGTGGTTGGTGCAGACTGGATGGGCTGAATGGCCTCCTTCTGCACTGTAGGATTCTATGATTCTATTAAAACTCTAAAACAGCTGTGGATAAATTCAATGTCCCAGCCTCCGCTGCACTGAGATGTGGCAACGAAATGATGCTTCAGCCATTGAAAATTCCAGCACAACAGAGCGAGGTTTTAGCCTTTTGAGAGAGATTGAAAGGCAGCTGAGGAGAGGCTGGAGACTCTAGAACCGGGGCCATGGCTTCAGGAGAAAGGAGTTCTACTCCAGAAAGCCAGTTGGTGAAGAATGGAGCAGGAGCCAATCTTTACACACTTTTCATAATGTGGAGTTGCCGGCGTTGGACTGGGGTGGGCACAGTAAGTAGTCTCACAACACCAGGTTAAAGTCCAACAGGTTTATTTGGTAGCACAAGCTTTCGGAGCGCTGCTCCTTCATCAGGGGAATGGAGGATTGTGTTCACAAACAGGGCATATATATAGACACAAACTCAATTTACAAAATAATGGTTGGAATGTGAGTCTTTACAGCTAATCAAGTCTTAAAGGTACAGACAATGTGAGTGGAGAGAGGGTTAAGCACAGTGGGGGATGTGCTGGGTCATGAGGTTACAGATTGTGTTGAGTGCAATTCTGCTGTTGATGGCCCACAGTGCCTCATGGATGCCCAGTTTTGAGTTGCTAGATCAGTTTGAAGTCTGATCCATTTAGCACGGTGATAGTGCCACACAACACGATGGAGGGTTTTGTCAATGTGAAGACAGGACTTTGTCTCCACAAGGACTGTGCAGTAGTCACTCAATACTGTCATGGACAGATACACCTGCGGCAGACAGGTTAGTGAGATTGAGATTAGGTGGGAGTTTCCCTCAGGTTGTGTTGTATCTGACGGAGACCTGATCCCCATATGTCGTTCAGAACTCAGCCAGTTTAGCCCATGATGGTGTGACTGAGCCAATCATGATGCGATGGGATAAAAACAGAAAATGCTGGAAAATCTCAGCAAGTCAGGCAGTATCTGTGGAGAGAAACAGAGTTAACGTTTTGAACCCAATACGACTCTACTTCAGAACTCTGATGCTGCCAGACCTGATGAGAGTTTCCAGCATTTTCTGTTTTATATTTGACATTTCCAGCAACTGCAGTATTTTGCTTTTATCTCAGAGTGATGGGATTGGGGGGTGTGTAGAACCTGGTCAAGCTGCCTCTGGCTCTGATCTTCAGGTTGTCGTTGGCCTCTGGTATAGTACCAGAAGATTGGAGGTTAGCGAATGTTGTCCCATTGTTTAAGAAGGGGAACAGAGACTTCCCCGGGAATTATAGACCGGTGAGTCTCACTTCTGTTGTCGGCAAGATGTTGGAAAAAATTATAAGGGATAGGATTTATAGTTATTTGGAGAGTAATGAATTGATAGGTGATAGTCAGCATGGTTTTGTGGCAGGTAGGTCGTGCCTTACTAACCTTATTGAGTTTTTTGAGAAAGTGACCAAGGAGGTGGATGGGGGCAAGGCAGTGGACGTGGTATATATGGATTTTAGTAAGGCGTTTGATAAGGTTCACCATGGTAGGCTTCTGCAGAAAATGCAGATGTATGGGATTGGGGGTGATCTAGGAAATTGGATCAGGAATTGGCTAGCGGATAGGAAACAGAGGGTGGTGGTTGATAGTAAATATTCATCATGGAGTGCGGTTACAAGTGGTGTACCTCAGGGATCTGTTTTGGGGCCACTGCTGTTTGTAATATTTATTAATGATCTGGATGAGGGTATAGTTGGGTGGATTAGCAAATTTGCTGATGACACCAAAGTCGGTGGTGTGGTAGACAGTGAGGAAGGGTGTCGTAGTTTGCAGGAAGACTTAGACAGGTTGCAAAGTTGGGCCGAGAGGTGGCGGATGGAGTTTAATGCGGAGAAGTGTGAGGTAATTCACTTTGGTAGGAATAACAGATGTGTTGAGTATAGGGCTAACGGGAGGACTTTGAATAGTGTGGAGGAGCAGAGGGATCTAGGTGTATGTGTGCATAGATCCCTGAAAGTTGGGAATCAAGTAGATAAGGTTGTTAAGAAGGCATATGGTGTCTTGGCGTTTATTGGTAGGGGGATTGAATTTAGGAGTCGTAGCGTTATGTTGCAACTGTACACAACTCTGGTGCGGCCGCACTTGGAGTACTGTGTGCAGTTCTGGTCCCCACATTACAGGAAGGATGTGGAGGCTTTGGAGAGGGTGCAGAGGAGGTTTACCAGGATGTTGCCTGGTATGGAGGGGAGATCCTATGAGGAGAGGCTGAGGGATTTGGGATTGTTTTCGCTGGAAAGGCGGCGGCTAAGAGGGGATCTTATTGAAACATATAAGATGATTAGAGGTTTAGATAGGGTGGATAGTGATAGCCTTTTTCCTCTGATGGAGAAATCCAGCACGAGGGGGCATGGCTTTAAATTGAGGGGGGGTAGTTATAGAACCGATGTCAGGGGTAGGTTCTTTACCCAGAGGGTGGTGAGGGATTGGAATGCCCTGCCAGCATCAGTAGTAAATGCGCCTAGTTTGGGGGCGTTTAAGAGATCCGTAGATAGGTTCATGGACGAAAAGAAATTGGTTTAGGTTGGAGGGTCACAGTTTTTTTTTAACTGGTCGGTGCAACATCGTGGGCCGAAGGGCCTGTTCTGCGCTGTAATGTTCTATGTTCTATGTTCTACAGATAGTGTGACATGAACCCAAGATCTCGGTTGAGGCCGTCCTCATGTGTGCGGAACTTGGCTATCAGTCTCTGCTCAGTGACTCTGTGCTGTCGTGTGGCGTGAAGGCCGCCTTGGAGAACGCTTAACCGAAGATCAGAGGCTGAATGCCCGTGACTGCTGAAATGTTCCCCGACAGGAAGGGGACACTCCTGCCTGGTGATTGTCGAGGGGTGTTCATTCATCCATTGTCGTAGCGTCTGCATGGTCTCCCCAATATACCATGCCTCGGGACATCCTTTCCTGCAGCGTATCAGGTAGACAACGTTGGTCGAGTTGCAAGAGTATGTACCGTGCACCTGGTGGATGGTGTTCTCACGTGAGATGATGGCATCTGTGTCGATGATCCGGCACGTCTTGCAGAGGTTGCTGTGGCAGGGTTGTGTGGTGTCGTGGTCACTGTTCTCCTGAAGGCTGGGTAGTTTGCTGCGGACAATGGTCTGTTTGAGGTTGCGCAGTTGTTTGAAGGCAAGTAGTGGCAGTGTGGGGATGGCCTTGGCGAGATGTTCGTCTTCATCGATGACATGTTGATGTCCTCCGGAAGGCCGCTGCCCTCGACTCAACATGTATGACCAAGCCGTCAGGAGGTGTGTCAATGCCAGATTCATCAGCCGCGCTCATAAGACAGCCCCAAATGTCACCCAAGCACAACGCAATGCCATACGCATTCTCAGGACCAACCGCAACATTGTCATCAAACCAGCAGACAAAGGAGGGGCCACTATCATACTAAACAGAACGGATTACTGCAAAGAAGTGTACCGACAACTGAACAATGAGGAACACTACAGACAGTTACCCGCAGATCTGACCAAAGAACACACCCTTCAACTCAACAGACTGATCAAGACCTTTGATCCGGACCTTCAGAGCACCCTCCGTGCTCTCATCCCACGTACTCCCCGCGTTGGAAATCTCTACTGCCTCCTGAAGATACACAAGGCCAACACACCCGGCCGCCCCATCGTATCAGGCAATGGGACCCTGTGCGAGAACCTCTCCGGCTACGTCGAGGGCATCCTGAAACCCATCATACAAGGAACCCCCAGCTTCTGTCGCGACACTACGGACTTCCTACAGAAACTCAGCACACATGGAGCAGTTGAACCAGGAGCACTCCTCATCACAATGGATGTCTCGGCACTCTACACCAGCATCCCCCACGATGATGGCACTGCTGAAACTGCCTCAGTGCTCAGCGCCAACAACTGCCAATCTCCAGTCGCAATTCCAGAACTCATCTGCTTCATCATGGACCACAGCACCTTCACCTTCAACAACCAGTTCTTCATCCAGACACATGGAGCAGCCATGGGGACCAAATTCACACCTAAATCTGCCAACATCTTCATGCACAGGTTCGAACAAGACACTTCACCGCACAGGACATTCAACCGATGCTATACACTAGATACATCGATGACATTTTCTTCCTTTGGACTCATGGTGAACAATCACTGAAACAACTACATGACGACATCAACAAGTTCCATCCCACCATCAGACTCACCATGGACTACTCTCCGGAATCGGTTGCATTCTTGGACACACGCACCTCCATTAAGGACGGTCACCTCAGCACCTCACTGTACCGCAAGCCCACGGATAACCTCACAATGCTCCACTTCTCCAGCTTCCACCCTAAACACGTTAAAGAAGCCATTCCCTACGGACAAGCCCTCCGTATACACAGGATCTGCTCAGATGAGGAGGATCGCAACAGACACCTCCAGATGCTGAAAGACGCCCTCTTAAGAACAGGAGATGGCGCTCGACTCATCGATCGACAGTTCTAATGCGCCACAGCGAAAAACCACATCACCGTCCTCAGAAGACAAACACGGGACGCAGTGGACAGAGTACTGTTTGTCATCCAGTACTTCCCCAGAGCGGAGAAGCTACGGCATCTTCTTCGGAGCCTTCAACATGTCATCGATTAAGACGAACATCTCGCCAAGGCCATCCCCACACTCCCACTACTTGCCTTCAAACAACCGCACAACCTCAAACAGACCATTGTCCGCAGCAAACTACCCAGCCTTCAGGAGAACAGTGACCACAACACCACACAACCCTGCCACAGCAACCTCTGCAAGATGTGCCGGATCATCGACACGGATGCCATCATCTCACATGAGAACACCATCTACCAGGTACACGGTACATACTCTTGCAACTCGGCCAACGTTGTCTACCTGATATGCTGCAGGAAAGGATGTCCCGAGGCATGGTACATTGGGGAAACCATGCAGACACTACGACAACGGATGAATGAACACTGCTCGACAATCACCAAGCAGGAGTGTTCTCATCCAGTCGGGGAATACTTCAGCGGTCACGTGCATTCGGCCTCTGATCTTTGGGTAAGCGTTCTCCAGGACACACGACAGCGCAGAGTCGCTGAGCAGAGACTGATAGTCAAGTTCCGCACACATGAGGACGGCCTCAACCGGGATCTTGGGTTCATGTCACACTATCTGTAACCCCGGCGACTTGCCTGGGCTTGCAAAATCTCACTAACTGTCCTGGCTGGAGACAATACACATCTCTTTAACCTGTGCTTAACCCTCTCTCCACTCACACTGTCTGTCTACCTGTAAAGACTTGATTACCCATTCAGACTCGCTTTCCAACCATTACCTTGTAATTGAGTCTGTGTCTATATACATGCCCTGTTTGTGAACCCAATCCTCCACTCACCTGATGATGGGGCAGCGCCCCGAAAGCTCGTGCTACCAAATAAACCTGCTGGACCTTAACCTGGTGTTGTTACACTTTTCATAAGCATTTATTTGCAGAGTTGCTCATTACAGGCGTTTATCTCCCAGCCCAATCACCACCAATGCACTCTGCAACCATGCAATTAACACTCATCTAACAACAAAGAACAAAGAACAGTACAGCACAGGAACGGGCCCTTCGGCCCTCCAACCTGTCTCGGGGGCAGGGAATTCAGATGGTGTTCGTAAAGCAGCAGTGGAAATGAATAGGGTTGGGAAGCCAGGGCCAGTGTGATCTCCTGGACTCGTTTCGATCGCCACAGGGGGTCGGAGAGGAATTTCCCAGATTTTTTTTTTCCCCATATTGGCCCTGGGGTTTTTCACTCTGGGTTTTCGCCTCTCCCTGGAGATCACATGGTCTGGAATGGGGGGGTGGGGGTGAGTTAATAGGTTGTGATGAACAAAGCATCGTAGCTGTGAGGGACAGCTCGGTGGATAGGATATTAGGATGTAGATAGGCTGGAAAATTGGGCGGGGATCCTGGATTCAGGATTCAATCCTGGACCGGGGAGCGGCGCGGGCTTGGAGGGCCGAAGGGCCTGTTCCTGTGCTGTATTGTTCTTTGTTCTTTGTTTGTTGTTCAACCCTGCGCCGATCACGTTGTCCTATCGAGACCAACTGCCTGTATCCCTCTATTCCCCGCCTATTCATGTGCCTATTCAGATAAGTCTTAAATGTCGCTAACATATCTGCCTCAACCACCTCACTTGGCAGCACATTCCAGGCCTCCACCACCCTCTGTGTAAAAAACTTCCCCCGCACATCTCCACTGAACCTTTCCCCCCCTTACCTTGAACTTGTGCCCCCTTATAATTGTCATTTCTGCCGTGGGAAAAAGCTTCCAACTGTTCACCCTATCCATACTCCTCATAATTTTATAAACTTCTGTCAGGTCGCCCCCTCAGCCTCCGTCTTTCCAGGGAGAACAATCCCAGAACAATCCCAGGAAGAAAGGGGGGTGACCGTTTGCGACTGTGATGGAGAGAAATTTCATCAGCTGGAGGATTTGGAATTTTCGGAGTTCTCTCACCCCGGGAGTGGCGAATGCTCAGTCATTGAGTTTCGACAAGACACAAATGCAGCATTTTTGGCCTTGAAGAGAATCCAGAGCTGTGGGGATTGAGAGGAGAAGTGGGGCTGATGATGAAGATTTTATTGAACAGCAGAGAGGATACAAAGGATTGAGTAGCCTCCTCCTGTTTCTAATTCTTATGTTAACATGGGGTCTGAACTTCTCTGAAAATTGTGTTTATGTATGATTTTTTACCTGGTGGCTTTTGGCTTTGAATTCTCTTCCCCAGAGGGTTGTGGGTACACCATCGTTGAATATAGTTAAAGCTGGGACAGACAGAATTTCGGTCTCCTGGGGAATCAATCAATATGAGGAGTGGATGGGAAAACTGGGTTGTTCCTATTGAATGGGAAGGCAGGCTGGACAGACCGAGTGGTCAACTCCTGTTTCTATTTCTCATGTTCACTTTGATGTATTATGGGGAAAAGAAGCGCGGAGTGAGCTTTCAGTGAGAAGGCTGCCTTGGAGTTGACGATTCTGCTGAAATACTAACTGTGCAAACTTTAACCCGACCTAGACCATCTGGGTGCGTGTTTGGGGTGTCCGGGCTGCATGTGGAGAGAATGGTTTGTTTCCAATCTCGGTAATTGGGAATGTGCAATCCGGAAGGAGGATATTTCCCAGATTTGTCACTCCATCTAAGATAGGATTCCGCAGTGGCTGGGAACTTTGCACGCAGATCCTGGGCAACATTGGTGAAAAGCAATGGTATTAAAATCGCAGTCAGCTCATGTTCTTGGTCAGTTGAGATGGTTGTTTCTGTTAATCGAGTGCACTTTCACTGCTTGTATTATTTAAAACTTCTGATTCCTGGCCTATCCGGGTACCTGTTTTATAAAACATATATTTTTTTGTCGGGATGTTTATTTTAAGTCTGAAGAAAAGGCTGTGGCCATGTGAAGATGCTTGATTAGACTGCCACGCCTCATAATGTCCTAACGCATCATAAACATCGTTTCCTGTAAAAATATCAACTGGCCCTCTGAAATTGTAAAGGTGACATCTTTCCTCCTTCACAGAGGTTGTGTGACGTCATATCACCACTCTTATCCCAGTTGTGCAATTTTGTAGGGAGACTTGCATTTATATAGCGCCTCTCATGACTTCCATAAGACCATAAGACACAGGAGCAGAATTAGGCCACTCGGCCCATCGAGTCTGCTCCGCCATTCAATCATGGCTGATATTTTTCTCATCCCCATTCTCCTGCCTTTTCCCCGTAACCCCTGATCCCCTTATTAATCAAGAAACTATCTATCTCTGTCTTAAAGACACTCAATGACCCGGCCTCCACAGCATTCTGCGGCAAAGAGTTCCACAGATTCACAGAAATTCCTCCTCATCTCTATTTTAAAGGATCGTCCCTTTAGCCTCAGGATGACCCAAAGTGCTTTACAGCCAGTGAAGCACTTTCGAAGTGTAGTCACTGTTATAAATGTAGGAAACACGGCAGGCAATTTGTGCACAGCAAGCTCCCACAAACAGCTATGTGGTAAATGACTGGATAAGTGCCTCATAGCACCAGGACCTGGGTTCGATTCCGGCCTTGGGTTTTGATTTGATTTGATTTATTATTGTCACATGTATTAGTACACAGTGAAAAGTATTGTTTCTTGCGTGCTATACAGACAAAGCATACCGTTCATAAAAAAGGAAATGAGTGGGTGCAGAATGTAGTGTTACAGTCATAGCTAGGGTTTAGAGAAAGATCAACTTAATGCAAGGTAGGTCCATTCAAAAGTCTGACAGCAGCAGGGAAGAAGCTGTCCTTGAGTCGGTTGGTACATGTCCTCAGGCTTTTGTATCTTTTTCCTGATGGAAGAAGATGGAACAGAGAATGTCCGGGGTGCGTGGGGTCCTTAATTATGCTGGCTGCTTTGCCGAGGCAGCGGGAAGTGTAGACAGTGTCAGTGGGTGGGAAGCTGGTTTGAGTGATGGACTGGGCTTTGTTCACGACTCTTCATAGTTTCTTGTTGTCTTGGGCAGAGCAGGAGCCATACCAAGCTGTGATGGAACCAGAAAGAATGCTTTCTGTGGTGCATCTGTAAAAGTTGGTGAGAGTCGTAGCTGACATGCCAAATTTCCTTAGTCTTCTGAGAAAGTAGAGGCGTTGGTGAGCTTTCTTAACTATAGTGTCGGCATGGGGGGAGCAGGACAGGTTGTTGGTGAAAAGCTTGAAGCACTCGACCATTTCTACTTCGTCCCCATTAATGTAGACAGGGGCATGTTCTCCTTTACGCTTCCTGAAGTCGATGACTATCTCTTTCGTTTTGTTGACATTGAGGGAGAGATTATTGTTGCCGCACCAGTTCACCAGATTCTCTATCTCTTTCCCATACTCCGTCTCATCATTGTTTGAGAGCCGACCCACTACAGTGATGTCGTCAGCAAACTTGAAAATCAAGTTGGAGGGGAGTTTGGCCACATAGTCAGAGGTGTATAAGGAGTATAGTAAGGAGCTAAAGACACAGCCTTGTGGGGTACTGTTGTCGAGGATGATCATGGAGGAGGTGTTGTTGCCTATCCTCACTGATTGCTGTCTATGGGCTAGGAAGTTCAGAATCCAGTCGCAGAGGGAGGTGCCGAGGCCCAGGCCACGGAGTTTGGAGATGAGTTTAATGGGAATGAAGGTGTTGAAGGCTGAGCTGTAGTCGATAAATAGGAGTCTTTGTTATCTAGGTGTTCTAGGGTTGAGTTTGCACATTCTCCCCGTGTCTGCGTGGGTTTCCTCTGGGTGCTCCGGTTTCCTCCCATAGTCCAAAGATGAGCGGGTTAGGTGGATTGGCCATGCTAAATTGCTCCTTATTGTCCCAGGAGGTTAGGGGGATTAGTGGGTTAAATGCATCGGATGGGGTTGGGGGGGGGGCGGGGGTGGGGGGGCGGGTGGGCGGGGGTGTGGGGGGGGGGGGTGGTGAGCCTGGGTATGATGCTCTTTTGGAGAGCTGGTGCAGACTCGATGAGTCTCCTTTTGCACTGTAGGGATTCTATGATTCTCTGATCCATTTTTATTGATGTCTATTGAAGGATTAACTCTGCCCTGGGCATCAGGGAGAAATTCTTCATGCTTCCCGAAAGGTGCTGTTGAAAGTGGACCTCACGTGACTTTGGTTAACACATTCCAAAGAGGTTAAGGTGTCCAGTGAATATCCGTGCTGAGTGATGGGAGTTTTGTTTAAATATTATTAATTTTCTCAAGCAGTAAGCGTGGCTTTAGCTGATGTGGCCGCAGGGTATGACAGATATCCAACCTGCTTCCTGTATTTCAGTGAGTGCGGGATTTTCCTAAGCAGTTCCAACAACATTTCACAACATCCGACTGGATGCTGCTCCCAGGAAATTCCACACCGAGCCTCCAAAACTAACTGGAGTTCTATAGATATTCCTGTCCTTGTTTGTGAGCTTGTTGGATCAACAGTGTGAGGAGGTTTGGCGGGAAGGATCACAGAGACACAGGGAACTCTTCCCACTTAGTGTTTATTACACAAATAGAGGAAATTGGAGAAAGAGGAGGCCATTCAGTAAATTCCATCTGAATTCCACCTTCCTGCACCATCCCTGAATCTGTCTGCAATGAGTGGGTTGTACCCAGGTATTAGAGGCTTTGACATATAGACTATAAGCAAGGCCCTTGGCAGAGTGTCTTTTCTCTGATTATGTACAATTTGTACTCTGGTTTCTATCACTTTTTTCTCTCGGTCAAATAAACATTAGCAAAGTGGCCATTATTCATATCCCCTGGCACGCTCAACTCTGTGGAACAGAAGGACAGCCTGCATTACTTCCCGTAAACGGACAGTCAACAATCACAAGACAGCTATGTACAGACAGGCTGTTAGACAGGGATGACTGTGGACTATAGCCCTCGGATTGTGCAGCTGTGATGGTAAAGGTAGGTACTGCATCTTAAGGATAGCGAGTGTCCGATCCCACTGTCTCCTCCTCTTAGCCATTGATAGATGTTTCCCTTCTATTTGTTGGACCATTTTTCTGAATTTTGTTTCATTCATTCCTGGCATGAATGTGCAACTGGTAATGCCAGTGTTTCTTTCCCATCCCGAGTTGCACTGAGGGTATGGTTTGCAAGTCTACTTCATTGCCATGTGTCTGGAGTTTCACTTCCATCAGCCTAGGTAAGAGTGGCAGATTCCCCTCCCTAAGGGGACATTAGTGAACATAATGGGTCTGAGCAACAATCCCAATGCATCATGTCCATTTTTACCGATAATATTTTAGCCTTCCAAAACTGAATTTATAATTCAGAGTACCAACGGTGGACTCCATTCACTCAATCTGGCTTCACCGGCTACTAATCAGCAACATAACCATTGTACCATCATACCCATCTCATGTTGTTTAGCAATCAAAGAGGTCTTTTTTATTCATGGGGTGCGGGCGTCGCTGGCTGGGTCCGCATTTATTGCCCATCCCTAATTGCCCTTGAATTGAGTGGCTTGCCATTTCATAAGAAGCAAGATTGAGACATGTAGGAACCTTGGCAGGGTCGATGTTGAGAGGTTGTTTCCCCTTGTGGCAGAGTCCGGGATCAGAGGGCATCATCTCAGAGTGAGGGGGTCACCATTTAACACCAAGATGAGGAGGAATTTCTTCTCTCAGAGGGGAGTGAATCTGTGGAATTCTTTATCACAGAGGGCTGCAGAAGCTGGGTCATTGAGTATGTTCAAGGCTGTGATAGACAGATTTTAATCAGTAAGGGAATCGAGGGTATTGGGGATAAGGCAGCAAAGTTGTTTAGGATTATCATATCAGATCAGTCATGATCCCATTGAATGGTGGAGCAGACCCGATGGGCCAAATGGCTCACTTCTGCTCCTATGTCTTATGGTCTTATTAAGAGTCAACCACATTGCTGTGGCTCTGGAGTCACATGTAGGCCAGACTGGGTAAGGACAGCAGATTTCCTTCCCTAAAGGACATGAGTGAACCAGATGGGTTTTTACAACAATCGACAATGATTTTGTCGCCATCATTAGACTTTCAATTCCAGATTAAAAAATAAATGAATTCCATCATCCAGCCGTGGCGGTGCTCAAACCCGGGTACATGAGCATTACCCTGGCTCTCTGGATTACTAATCCAGTGACAAGACCACCACACCATCAACGTGACCCTTGAGACCCCACTTTGACATTCAAAGAAGCAACCATGTTCCAAGGTGTAATTACTATTCCTAGTAATCGCTAACCCCTTTACTCAGAACATGATGTAAACGCAATTAGCGCATTGCGGGAAAATGCGGGAAGGAGAATGAGCTGAAGCATTCTAATTCATTCATCGGCCTCCCCTTGTACCCTTTTAAACAGTTTACACAGTGGTCACCACGAAGAATGTTCTCCAGGATGTAAGGGTTCAGAATATTGAGAGTAATTCACCCTCTGTTTATTTATCTTTGCATAATGAAATCTAATGTCAGAAAAATGTTGAGTAAGTGTTTGGAAATTGCAGCCTCTCTCGAAGGAAGGACAAGTGGGGGGAGTGCGTCATTTACGATTGTGGTTTAAGTGTTTGAAATGATGTCTTTGGACATTTCTCCAAATAGTTTGTGTTTTCTGACAGGACAGATAATACTGCTCTGTCAGCGGGAGGAACTTTTCTCTCATCAGCAATGGGGTTTCAGGTTCCTGTTCCTTCTCCATTCATCTCCCCGTTTCATTCCCAACTGATTTTAGTCAGACTTTCCCATGGCAATGTAAATTCCTCACCTGAGGTGAAAGGTTAAACTCACCCCAAAGTGTAAGCTCCAGCCCTGTCTCTATTTTATAACTTTACTCTTGTTCTAATATCATCCTTAAAAGTTACACAGAAACCTTTCACTAGCCTGTCTGCTTCCTGCCCAATTAACAGGCTGGACTTTAACTATTAATATGATTGGACAATAGAAATGGTGAAAGAAAGTGAGATTTCTGTCGAGCCTTTCCCATCCTCAGGACATCCCACTCATAGCGCGTCACTGAAAATAGCCTAGTTCTGACATGTCGCCAGTGTTGTGATGTAGGAAATGCAGCAGACAATTTACACACAGCAAGATCCCACACACAAACAGCATTTTGGTAAAGATCATATCATCTGCTTTACGCGTCGAGGGATTACAGAATCACAGAATCCTACAGTGCAGAAGGGAGGCTATTCGGCCCATCGAGTCTGCATCAATCACAATCCCACCCAGGCCTCATCCCCATAACTCCATGTATTTACCCTAGCTAGTCCCGCTGACACTAAGGGGTAATTTATCATGGCCAATCCATCTAACCCACACATCTTCGGACTGTGGGAGGAAACCGGAACATCCGGAGGAAACCTACACAGACACAGAGAGAACGTGCAAACTCCAGAAAGACAGTGACCCGAGGCTGGAATTGAACCTGGGTCCCTGGCGCTGTGAGGCAGCAGTGCTAACCACTGTGCCACCGTGCCACCCATGGTGGCACAGTGTCTCAGGAAGAACTCCTGCCACTCTACTTTCAAATGGGACTTTCTGTTTGTTTGAATGGGCAGCCTGGGTCTCAGTTTAACAGCACATCTGACAGGCATCACCTCCGACAGTGCAGCACTCCTTCAGTGCTGCACCTGGAACGCACAGGGTTTGGAGACCCGATTATTAGAGGCAAGATTGCTACTAACTCAGCCACGGCCGACACCCACTGAGAATGCGTGTGGAGAATGTGAGATGACCATCCAGGTGGCACATCTTCCTTTTATCAACTCCTAACTTTCTGCTGAGCTTCCACTAGCCAGAATTTTCATGTGGATAATGGGGAACCTGCGGCTTCCACACTCAATACACAGCACAGAGGAATAAAGTCCCCTCATTATAAATGTGTGTCATCACTTCAGAGAACAAGCAAAGCAGCACAAGTTGGGACTAAAGACACACTTAAACTGGATGTCCTCAATTCAAAAGCTGCTTAACAAATTCTTCCTCCTGATGAACAATGTAATTATAACATTTGATCTGTAATTAGGAGATTGGTTTCTGTAAAGTTGTCAAGGACTTGCCAACAATAATGAGGTCCTGTTTAAATGTCACTGTTTACTGAGTCATTTGCCCTGAAGGACCTTTCCACAGGCTTATTAGCTCAACATAAAGACCCGCTTTGAAATGTCGCTCACTTTGTCCTTAATTTACCTGATGGTTGCACAGAAGGGAAAGTCATCTTGGAACGAGAAGGAGTGTCCTCATTGTGTCGCATTCAATTCAAGTTATTTTATTAATTGTCTGCTGGCTCTTTGAAGATTTCCAATTTAACTTACAGGATGGAGGATTAGCAATGATTCTATTCATCAGCCTGGGAAAAGCAGCTGCCTGTACATAGGATTTACTGCACAGGAACAGGCCATTCGGCCCAACTGGCCGGTGCTGGTGCTTTTTTCATTCATAGGTGGAACATGGCTGTCGCTGGCTGGGCCAGCATTTATTGCCCATCCTTAGTTTCCCTTGAACAGAGTGGCTCGCTGGGCCATTTCAGAGGGCAGTTGAGCGTGAATCATATTGCTGTGGCTCTGGAGTCACATGTAGGCCAGACCGGGTAAGGATGACAGATTTCCTTCCCTAAAGGACGTTAGTGAACCAGATGGGTTTTTTTCAACAATCAACAATGGTTTCATGGTCATCAGTAGATTCTTAATTCCAGATTTTTAAAAATTAAATTCAAATTCCACCATCTGCCGTGGCCGGATTTGACCAAGCCATTGCCCCCCTGGGAGGTGTATGAGGGCATGATTACTGAAACTGTGATCCACCTGGGAACTGGCGAGGACAATGGGCTGATTGGAAAAGACGGGAGGAGTTTGTGTCTCTCCAGCAGCTGTCACAACTTCTGGAAGCCCCAAAATCCTTCACAGCCAATCATATACTTTAGAATTGTAGTCACTGTAAGAATGCAGGAAATGTGATGACCAATCAGTGCACAGCAAGATCCCATAAACAACAATGTGATAATGACAAGTTAGATGACTTAGCAGTGTTGGATGAGGGAAGGAAATCTGTCGTCCTTACCTGGTCTGGCCTACATGTGATTCCAGAGCCACAGCAATGTGGTTGACTCTCAACTGCCCTCGGGCAACTAGGGATGGGCAATAAATGCTGCCAGCGATGCTTATGTCCCACAAATGAATAAAAAAATACACATATATCGGCCAGGACACGAGGGACAACTTCCTTGCTCCTCTTCAAGAGAGTGGCATGGGATCTTTTGCATCCAGGTCAGGGGGCAGACAGGGCCTTGCTTTAAGGCCTTATCTGAAGGAAGGTACCTTTGACAGTGCAGCACCCCCTGGAATGTCCGCCCTGGATTATGGACACAATTTTCTGAACTGGGGCTGGAATGCTGACCTCAGAGTCAGAGAGCCACAGATGACACTTAGCACCCTTCAAGATGCTCTGGATGTTGTGGGTCAGTTTGGAGCTCTGTGTCATGGGATGTGGACCAAAGGATAATGAATAGACCCAGGCGTACAGATCATCTCCATGATCTACTAGACTGTTAGAACTGAAGCAAAGGGCTGAATGACTTCCTCTGTTCCTCAGATTTTCACTTGATGAAACAAACCACACTCTTTACAGAGAGGTATTTGGTTTTCCTTGAGTTATGAGTTTCATCAAACTATTGAGGCTTAAGTTTTCCAAAAATAAGTTTTCTTTTTATTCTTTTGTGTTGGAGTTGGCATTTGTTTATTTACCACCAGCCCTTTGAATATTCTCTAGGGCTTTCCACTCAGAGTTGGTTTCTTCTCATTTTGGGGAGTGTGAATTCCAAGGCGCCAAACCCACACTGGGAATCTCATTTCTTTGTCTGCGTGGCGTGAAATATAAAACACGTTCTTTCAGAACAGGCTAGGAATTGCCAATCTTCACCGGACACTCACAGGATTCTCTGCCAATCATTACTTAGGGCATGTGGGCCCATTTGGACAGAATTTTCCACCTTGAAGAACAGACGCAATCTTCCCGACTTTCAAGTCCCCACAAAACAAGCTCTTTGCTGGAAAGATTGGGAGGTTAGATGGGACTTGGTGGTGAGTAGTTTGGTTGTGGTCGACCACAATGACAGATGTTGACGCTTCTCCTTCTGCACTGGCACATCTTAAGCCACAGGTCACTCTTTAAGGTTTTACAGATGTAGAGCATTTCTTGACACCAGATGTTGGGGTAGATGTTCTACTTTTTATAAATTCATTCAGGGGATGTGGTTAGGCCAGAATTTATGGCCCAACGCTAACTGCCCCTTGAGAAGGTGGTGGTGAGCCACCTTCTTGAACCGCTGCAATCCATGTGGTGTAGGTACACCCACAGTGCTGTTAGGGAGGGAGTTCCAGGGTTTTGATCCAGCGAAAAGAAGGAACGGCCGATATATTTCCAAGCCAGTTTGGTGCGTGACTTTGCTTGGGGCAGGTGCCAATGATGGTGTTCCCATGCATCTGCTGCCCTTGTCCTTTTAGATGTTGGTGGAAGGTGCTGTGGAAAGTAGCTTGGTGAGTTGCTTGTTCAATAATGGTTCTGTGGATTCGTCAGCCTTTATAGAGGCAATCCCGGATCCATTTTCACTGGAATGCAGCACAATAAGAAACTGACCATCCTCCAGTCACCTCTCATAGAAATCATAGAAACCCTACAGTACAGAAAGAGGCCATTCGGCCCATCGAGTCTGCACCGACCACAATCCCACCCAGGCCCTACCCCCATATCCCTACATATTTTACCCACTAATCCCTCCAACCTACGCATCTCAGGACACTAAGGGGCAATTTAGCATGGCCAATCAACCTAACCCGCACATCTTTGGACTGTGGGAGGAAACCGGAGCACCCGGAGGAAACCCACGCAGACACGAGGAGAATGTGCAAACTCCACACAGACAGTGACCCAAGCAGGGAATCGAACCCAGGTCCCTGGAGCTGTGAAGCAGCAGTGCTAACCACTGTGCTACCGTGCCGCCCAATCTAGCCAACCCTACCTGTCATTTCATACAATCGTACAGCACAGGAGGCCATTCGGCCCATCATGCTTCTGCCATCTCTTTGAAAGAGCTATTTAATTATTCCTATTCCCCCCTGCTCTTTCCTTTTGATTTGATTTGATTTATTATTGTCCCATGTATTAGTATACAGTGAAAAGTATTGTCTCTTGCGCGCTATACAGACAAAGCATACCGTTCATAAAGAAAGAAAGGAGACAGTGCAAAATGTAGTGTTACAGTCATAGCTAGGGTGTAGAGAAAGATCAACTTAATGCAAGGTAGGTCCATTCAAAAGTCTGACAGCAGCAGGGAAGAAGCTGTTCTTGAGTTGGTTGGTACGTGTCCTCAGATTTTTGTATCTTTTTCCCGACAGAAGAAGGTGAAAGAGAGAATGTCCAGTGTGTGTGGGATCCTTAATTATGCTGGCTGCTTTTCCAAGGCAGCAAGAAGTGTAGACAGACTCAATGGATGGGAGGCTGGTTTGCGTGATGGATTAGGCTATATTCACGACCTTTTGTAGTTCCTTGCAGTCTTGGGCAGAGCAGGAGCCATACCAAACTGTGATACAACCAGAAAGAATGCTTTCTATGGTGCATCTGTAAAAGTTGATGAGAGTTGTAGCGGACATGGCAAATTTCCTTAGTCTTCTGGGAAAGTAGAGGTGTTGGTGGCTTTCGTAACTATAGTGTCGGCATGGGGACCAGGACAGGTTGTTGGTGATCTGGACACCTAAAAACTTGAAGCTCTCGACCCTTTCTACTTCATCCCCGTTGATGTAGGCAGGGGCATGTTCTCCTTTACGCTTCCTGAAGTCGATGACAATCTCCTTAGTTTTGTTGACATTGAGGGAGAGATTATTGTTGCTGCACCAGTTCACCAGATTCTCTATCTCATTCCTGTACTCTGTCTCTTCATTGGTTAAGATCTGACCCACTTCAGTGGTTCCACATAGCTGTGCACAGTTTTCCTTTACAAATGTGTATCCAATTCTTTCTGAAATTCGTTACTGAATCTGCTTCTACCATTCATTCCAGATCACAACAACTTGTTGTGTGAAAATTAGGGACAGAATTGAATAGGTCTGCAGAATTGAACACAATTATCTATCTGAAGTCTGTCCAATGATTTGTTGAGGTTTGGCAAGATTTGTGTTCAATGTTTTCATTTAAAAAGCAACCAAACATTTTAACTGCCTGATTAACTTACCCTGGCATCTTCAAGGATTTGTAAATAAGCCCTACCCTTATGGTCTCTCTGCTCTCAGAAGGTCAGTGCAGACTCGATGGGTCAAATGGCCCCTTCTGCAGTGTGGGGCTCTGTGACGCTACGAGTCTAGTGCCATTTATATTGGATTTGATTTATTATTGCCACATGTATTGGGATACAGTGAAAAGTATTGTTTCTTGCGCACTATACAGACAAAGCATACCATTCATAGAGTACATTGGGGAGAAGGAAAGGAGAGAGTGCAGAATGTAGTGTTACAGTCATAGCTAGGGTGCCGAGAAAAATCAACTTAATGCGAGGTAGGTCCATTCAAAGGTCTGACTGCAGCAGGGAAGAAGCTGTTTTTGAGTCAGTTGGTACATGACCTCAGACTTTTGTATCTTTTTCCCGATGGAAGAAGGTGGAAGAGAGAATGTCCAGGCTGTGTGGGGTCCTTGATTACACTGGCTGCTTTTCTGAGGTAGCGGGAAGTGTAGACGGAGCCAATGGACGGGAGGCTGGTTTGCATGATGGATTGGGCTACATTCACAACCCTTCTCAATGTTATTCCTCCAAAAGTACATGGCCTCACTCTTTTCCACATTAAAATGTATATGCCATGTCTGCCCATCCCTATCATGGGGATGGCTTTCGCCTGGACTGGTGGGAATGAACTGGGCTAACCCAATCAGTGTCCTTCTACCTTAGTAGAATCCAATGCAATTTGGAGGCCATACCAGGCAAGGTCACTAGCTAGTCAGGAGATGGTGCAGATACTTTAAAACTGCTGTTCCCCATCAGCAGATAAGCAAGAAGGGAAAAATGATTGTAAAGGGATACAATTCCCCTGGCCAAAAAGACACTCGTTCCCGAAGAGGTCATTGTTTATGAAGAGCGCATGTAGAAAGCTGTCACTGTCAATCTTCTGGGGTCAGCTTGTACTATCCTAATCAATCATAAAGACAGCATGGTGACACAAGACTGGCGCTGACAGAATTGTTTACCAACTGTAAGTGAAGGCACACTTGTGCAGTGTCAAATAGTTTAAACTACGAGTCACCTTACACTCAGGATTTTGTTTGCTAGCTTCACAGTTCTGTGTATTTTAGGCTGTTAGCCGGGGCATTTTAATGTGCAAAAAATGCACCAGCTCATCCAGCCTGTCCCACGCCATCCTGATGCCTTGTGCATCCCAATAAAATCACTCCCCAATCACCCACTCGCACCTTCCAACCCTGCCACCTCTACCAAGGTGGTTAGCACTGCTGCCTCACAGCGCCAGGGACCTGGGTTTGCTTCCCGACTTGGATCACTGTCTGTGTGGAGTCTGCATGCTCTCCCCATGTCTGCATGGGTTTCCTCCGGGTGCTCCAGTTTCCTCCCACAGTCCGAAAGCTGTGCAGGTTAGGTGCCATGCTAAATTCTCCCTCAGTGCACCCGAACAGGCGCCGGAGTATGGCAACTAGGGGATTTTCACAGTAACTTCATTGCTGTGTTAATGTAAGCCTACTTGTGACACTAATAAATAAACTAGACTAAACTAAACTAAACTTGGAAGCACTAGGACAGCAGACACAGGGAAACACCACTAACTCCAAGTTCCTCTCCATCCTGACTCGGAAACATATCAGCCATTCCTTCACTGTCGCTGCGTCAAAATCCTGGAACTCCCTCCCCAACAGTACTGTGGATGGACATGGACTGCAGCGGTTCAAGAAGGCAGCTCACCACTGCCTTCTCAAGGGGCAATTAGGGATTGTGGCGATTGATCCTTTAAGGGCAACACAGCAGAGCAAGGGTCACCTGGCCTGGGAGAACCAATCAGGACTCAGAGTGTGGAGTCACCCCAGGGTGAGAGAAGCTCTAAGGCAGAGACTTTGTGGGAGCCGGACACAGACATGTGGCTGCTGTATAATTCTGATTAATAAATACCTTTTGTGCTCGCAAATGGAGTCTGTAAAAGTGCACCTTTTCAGGGATGATCAACAAATACTGGCCTAGCCAGTGACATCCATACTCTGAAAAATATTCCTAATGTGTGAAGCCTCCTCGGAGAAGTAAAGATCAGATAAAGGTCTGGAAAGTGTTGTTCTGTTGAGCTAATTAAAACCATTCCAGACCATTACATTCAGACTGATCTGTATTTCAGGGTAATTGTCACTTTTCGAGGTGAGGCCTCAGAATTCAGGTTTCACCCATTGGGTGGGATTTTCTGGCCACACTCGCCTGAGGTCAACGGACATTTGCATGATCCATGTCCTGCCCACTACGATTCCCGAGGCGGGCGAGACGGGAAAATTCTGCCCATTTCTCAATTTATCTGATCTTGTTTATTTCTCTCTCTTGAACCTTGGTGGCATTCTGCCCTAACCCCTTGACCCATCACCTAACTTTCTCAGTGGAACAGTTCCTGCGGTACCTCTGACAGTACAGAATCCCCTCAGTGCTGCATTAGAGCACCAACCCAGAATTTCTTCTCAAATCTCTGTACGAGGACTTGAACCCACAAGCTTCTGATGAAGAATTGAGAGTGCTACTTACACAGACACAGCTGATACAGAAGCACTAATGTACCAATTAAAGCAGAAATCGACACTCAAGGCACTTCTGAATTGCTAATGAAATGTATGCTGTAATTTAATCTATGTTAGACTTTCACAGCTGGAAACACACAGGAAGCTGTGGGTTTGAATGGAGGGTATGGCAGATTCAGTATCAGTCTTTATCTCTGACACCCAACTTCAGATTGATGCAATGTGACACCACGGATGCAGTCCAGTCAAGGATCTCGGCCCGTTGGCCAGTTCACTTGGAGAAAGCACAAACACAAGTTAGTGAAATGGAATAGTTACACTGGGGTGAGACTTGGGTTAAGGAATAGAAATGTGGGGGAGTGATGGCTTCCACAATCCAGTGGATTCAGTTGTATTGGAGTTCTATTTTTTTTATTCATTCGTGGGACATGGGTGTCGCTGGCCGGCCAGCGTTTATTGCCCATCCCTAGTTGCCCTTGAGAAGGTGGTGGTGAGCTGCCTTCTTGAATCGCTGCAGTCCATGTTACGTGTGTTGACCCACAATGCTATTAGGGAGGGAATTCCAGGATTTTGACCCAGCGACTGTGAAGGAACGGTGATATATTTCCAAGTCAGGATAGTGAGTGGCTTGGAGGGGAACTTGCAGGTGGTGGTGTTCCCATGTATCTGCTGCCCTTGTCCTTCTGATGGAAGTGTTCGTGGGTTTGGAAGGTGCTGTCTAAGGATCTTTGGTGAATTGCGTCACAGACCCTCTCATTTGACTGGGCTAATCTAGTGCTTGATATTTCTCTTTCCAGTAACCTCCCAGCCTCTCATGCTGTCTAATTTTGTGACCTGGTTTTTGCAACACCTGACTTGCTTTAGTGCCTGATTCATCCGCAAATCTGTTTCATATGACACGTGACTAAACTCAGTGCATAAAGGGTTAATGCTGCTTCCTCCAATCGCGACAGGAAATTTGGGAATGGTTTGGGTATGACCATTTCACTTTGATTTACCACTTTAATTGGTTCCGATAGGCTCCATAACAAATGTAGAAGGAAATTGCTTCTGATAAAACTGCTCGGAGTGAGAGTGGTTAACTTGATGCAGGAGATGAGAGACAGTGCTGGCCTCAGATTCCACATGAAGCATTAGGACTGACAGATTGGAAAATTGGGATCTTAAGAAAAGCACTTGTGAGCGAATGCGCGCTTTTCAAAACTGTCAGGAACACTCATAAAACAAGCAACAATGTCCCTCTCGTAAATATAAATCTGAATAACAGTAATTAACCTCAACACACTCCAGTTTCTCCTATCTATCTCTGTTATTTTACTCTGAAGCTTTGTTTAAATAGTAAGTGCCATTGGCACCATCGGGAAGCCAGTCCGGCTGAATTAGAGTCTTCTGATTAGCGGAAGCTGAATCAACAATCAAAATTCAAATATCCTTGTGTTTTTTGACTGCTGTTAATTTGTGCTGTCAGGGTCAGTAAGCCCTCAGTTAGACTGTTTGATAATGGCCCTGACACTAAGAAGTGACAATTCCAATTGGGGCTTCAGTCACAGATCCTTTCCAGAAAGCCCCAGCGCAAGGCCTGGGAATGGATTCCTGACACATCCCCCTGCGCAGGAGAGGGTGGTGGAATGATCCGAGCAGGAGGAGATCACGGGGAGGGATTTTCCGGCCAGCACGCTCCAAAGCCGGAAAATCCCACCTGAGGTCAACAGACCTTTGCGTAGTCCGTGTGCCGCCCGCTACGATTCCTGTGGCGGGCGAGATGGGAAAATTACTGCGGCACAGATCTTACTGGAGAATGTTCAATGTATGAAACATTCCAATGCTGTCACCAAGAACCACCGTGACGATGGAGCAGAGTGGGTTGGAAAGTTCTTACATTGATACGGTGCCATTCACAAACCAAACCATTCCATAGCCAATGAATCACTTCCTGACCCGTGGTTGCTGTGCCTAGTCGGGATTTTTCAGTCCCGCCGGCCATGGGAACCGCTACTGGCGGGACTGGAGAATTCAGAGAGCTGCCGAGCTTTAATGACCTGCGAGGATGCCTGCTGGTATCGGGATTGGGAAACCCCCCTCCCCTGCCCCAAACGGGGTGGCACAGCAAGATCCCACAAGCAGCATATGTAGGAAAAGGACAGGTCAGGAGACCGGGGGGGGGGGGGGGGGGGGGGGGGGGGGAGGGAATGGTGGTATCTTTAACTCAGGTCCAACAACAGGAAACTGAGGCGATCTCATTGGTTGCCTGTTTCAACATTGAACGATACTTACAGTTGGCCAATCAGATTGTGTAATGTTTCCACTGGGTGAGCGAATTTAAAATGGCCACATTCCCCCCCCCCCCCCCCCCACTCCCTCCCTGCCAGGAACCAATGATGTTGATGGAAGGCTAAATCTTGACCTGAACATTAGCGAGAACTCCCCTACTCTTCCTTCCAATAGCCGCACTGGGATCTTTCACACCCATAAGTTGAAGTTTAAGTTTATTTATTAGTCACAAGTGGACTTACATTAACACTGCAATGAAGTTACTGTGAAAATCCTCTAGTCGCCACACTCCGGCGCCTGTTTGGGCACACTGAGGGAGAATTTAGCATGGCCAATGCACCCTAACCTGCACGTCTTTCGGACTGTGGGAGGAAACCGGAGCACCCGGAGGAAACCCACCGCAGACACGGGGAGAACGTGCAGACTCCACACAGACAATGACTATCAGAGAGGCTGGACAGGGTCTCAGTTTAACATCTCGTCTGAACGGCGCCACCTCTGCCAATGCAGCACTCCCTTGGTACTGCACCGGAACACCAGCCCAAACTTTGTGCTCAAGTCTCTCTGAGACTTAAACCTACAAGATTCTGACTGGGAGGGGTGCTACCCACTGAGCTACAGTTGGCATTACAAGGGCTACCTTCCTTTCCTTTGGTCATGGCTGAATATGGACGTGTGATCAACAGACAGTCTGGGGATGCGTGAGCATATCTTTGCAGGTTTCAACTAAAAGTGCCATACTGACAGAGCAAACATATCCGAGAGACTTTATTGAATTTCACATCAGAAACACTGACTCTCCACCTCGTCACGCAACCCAAATCTTTCCATTCTGTGTCAACTGACCGAAACCACACAGATCAACTCCGGGGAGAACATAATGCCTGAAACCGGCTGAAAGATGTCACTTTTGATCAAATCACTGGCGCCAGAGGTTGCGTGTTGTTATTACTGGCTCCAAGCTCCTGAATCACCTGAGGACTGGGTTCAATTAAATTCCTGGTGGATTCTGAAGATCAGGCAGGTAACAAGCGGGAGTGGAGACACTGGGTGCTTGAGAAGATTTCAGAGACTCCCAGGGGCTCCTCTTGCCTGGTTGCCGTGTCACATTCCCATGGTCTAAGGTTTGAGTTCTGGGTGTTTGGTTTCCCACAGAACCTCACAACAAAATTCATAAAGTTTCATTAATTTTTTGCAGACTGCCAGGTGGTGCAGAGAAATAGAATAGGCCGAGTTATTCAAATAGCAGCTGACTGTGAGTGTGTGGGATGTGAAGGAGTGAGTGAAAAAGGTGAGGGGAAGAGAGAAAGAGGGAGAATTAATGAGAGAGAAAAACAAGGCCTCAGTTCACTTTCTCATCAATAAGGCGACACTTCTTCACTACTGCATCGGGTGTCAGTCTAGTATTTTATATTCAATTCCCTGGAGTGGGAACTCGAACTCACGACCTCCTGACTTAGAGATGACTGAGTAACCCATTGAATCACATTAACACTGTGACCTATGTTAACCATGCAGTGTGTGGAGAGGTAATCTCATCAGGTACTGCACCAGAAGGGGCATTCAAAGAGGCAGCGGAACCTAATATAAACATTTCACTGAGAGTCCCCTGTCCTTACCCACCTTCCGTGGGAGGGCAAGACAGTAATAGCTACCCTTTCACAGCTGACAGAGCTGCCCTTGGTTAGTCAAGCCAAGAATTGGGAGACCAAATTGGGAGACACAGTGAACATTCCTGGGGGTTAATGTGCTGAATTGACAGCAGTTTGGACGAGGACATGGATTGAGTGTTGGTTAAATAGCAAACAACTCTCTGAAGAGCTTCCTACAGTTAAACCAGAGATTGAAAGATAACTCCTGGAATTCTCTGCCCGAACCTGCGATTCTCTGGCCTCGCTCTCAGCTGGGATTCTCCGACCTCGCCTGTGACTGGGATTCTCCGACCTCCCTCGTGGCTGGGATTCCCCGACCTCCCTCGTGGCTGGGATTCTCCAGCCTCACTGCAATGATTGGGGACTTGGCTGAGCGCCACACTTTCCATTCTGGCAGTGGTGGCAGGGCGTGCGAGACTGAAGAATTCCGGAAGTTATCTGTCGATCTCTGTTTTAACCTAGAACGTTCTTCAATGTTATTGCGAGAGTTTACAAAGGCAGGCTAGAGAAATGGACAAGAGGAAACTGATGTATAATTCACTGGGTTTTGGGAAGCATGGGTTGATCCATAACCTTAAACTCTTTTGGTTATCAATTCAACCAATGAACTAATTTACGAATGAACCGCCCCTTAAAGGTGGACACGTAACTTTATAGCCTGTCCAGGGTTTTGTGAAGTTGTGCTGTTTCTGAGCCTGAGCTGAATGACTGGCCTTGGTGCTCATTGACCTCAGCTTGTTGGCCACGGGGTGCATTGCAATTGAAATGGTTTGGAACAGGGCCTGATGGAATTAGAAACTCCAGTGTTAGAAGGTGAATATTTTTATTTATAACTTCTCAAAATAACAGGGTTCAGTACCAGTTGATAGTAACAGATTTATTTCGCATATGATAGTGTTAAGAACATAAGAATATAGGAATTAGGAGCAGGAGGCGGCAAATTCAGCCCTTCGAGCCGGCTCCGTCATTCAATCAGATCGTGGCTGATCTCCCCCTGGTCTCAAATCCACCTCCCCACCTGTTCCCCATATCCCCTTACTCCTTTTCAAAATTAGAAATATATCCATCTCCTTCTTGAAACCTTCAATGATTCAGTCTCCACCGCGCTGTGGGACAGTGAGTTCCACCCATTCACCACCCTCTGCGAGAAGTAGTTCCTCCTCATCTCAGTTTTAAATCTACCGCCTCTCAACCTGTACCTGTGGTTATAACTGACAATGATTAGACAGACTCAACAGCAGAACACGTGGGCAAAGCTGATGTTTACTGGAAGTTCCACACTTTGACAGCATCTGATTATTGAATTCTGAACATTTTGCCCCCTAACTAATCTTTCGGATCAGTTTTCCCCCAATCCTGTTGTGCTTTATTTTTACCGGACAACTTTTGCAAGTTAATCACTTAAGTTTTGCACGTCCTGTTTGGTTTGTCAGTCAAATACCGGCTGAAGATAGTTACAGAAATTCCTTCACACTTTCCTGTGTGAGGATTATATTTCCATCAGGATTGCCTTTCCAAGGTGGCCTGTGCATAGCCAGCTATTTATGTATCAGTAAAGTCACCTTGAACTTTGTGGACACCTGAACTTCACTGAACTCCCTGCTCTCTCCTGTGTCCCTGTGAAGCTAAACTACGCAATGCCAGTCTAACGACACTGCCACTCATGTCTACCAGCCTCCCAGGATCTTGTTACAGGATCTGTTCCTGCGGACAGTGATACCAACTGGATCAGTTACAATTGAAAAGTTCCTGGCCGCAGTTAAATCGATAGTCTGAGAAATCAGCGTCAATCCCATGTGATTAACCCTTTGCGAACAACAGTCCCGTCAGATTGTTCGATCATGAGTTCAGAAGCATGATGGTTTATTAATGGCTGGTAATTAGCAAATTGTTGAGTCCAATTAAGATTGTTGGAGTTGAAAAGTATCAGCGAATGTAAACACTGTTGATGTAGAATCATAGAATGATACAGCACAGAAAGAGGCCATTCAGCCCTTCGTCCCTGTGCTATCTTTATGTAAAAGCCATCCAATTAAATCCCACTGTGCTGCTTTACTCCCATAGTCACAGAATCATAGAATCATTACTGCACCGAAGGAGACCATTCAGCCCACCATGCCTATGTTAGCTCTCTGCAAGAGCAACTTAGCTAGTCTCACTCTCCACCATTTCCCTGAAAATCATCCAATATGGAATGGAAGCGCAGGAAGTCAGACAAATCAGGAGCAAGGGTGCTTGTCCTGGTGACTGGGAGGAGTTGAGTTGGAGCCAGGGTAGAGAGCAGATCTGTACGATGTTTCTGTCAGCCAGAGTGCAAATAAACCAAATAAATCCTCTTGTTGTTGGAGCCACATTGAGTCGCCTTCAGTTACTCCACTGAAGAAGCGTCATGCGGACATCTTGAGTGATTCAGACCATTGGCAGCTATAACCACTGTGTTAGCCTGCGTAACCGCTGTGTTAGCCTGCGTATCCGCTGTGTTAGCCTGCGTAACCACTGTGTTAGCCTGCGTAACCACTGTGTTAGCCTGCGTATCCGCTGTGTTAGCCTGCGTAACCACTGTGTTAGCCTGCGTATCCGCTGTGTTAGCCTGCGTATCCGCTGTGTTAGCCTGCGTAACCACTGTGTTAGCCTGCGTAACCGCTGTGTTAGCCTGCATAACCGCTGTGTTAGCCTGCGTATCTGCTGTGTTAGCCTGCATAACCACTGTGTTAGCCTGCGTAACCGCTGTGTTAGCCTGCGTAACCACTGTGTTAGCCTGCATAACCGCTGTGTTAGCCTGCATAACCGCTGTGTTAGCCTGCGTATCCGCTGTGTTAGCCTGCGTATCCGCTGTGTTAGCCTGCGTATCCGCTGTGTTAGCCTGCATAACCGCTGTGTTAGCCTGCGTATCCGCTGTGTTAGCCTGCATAACCACTGTGTTAGCCTGCGTAACCGCTGTGTTAGCCTGAGTAAAGCAAAGATAAGGAAGCAGAATTTCATGACTCCACTATTAGCAGCCGTGTCTTCAGCTGCCTAGTAAGAAGTCTCACAACACCAGGTAAAAGTCTAACAGGTTTATTTGGAATCACGAGCTTTCGGTGCACTGCTCCTTCATCAGGTGAGTGTCCACTTACCTGGTGAAGGAGCAGTGCTTCGAAAGCTCGTGATTCCAAATAAACCTGTCGGACTTTAACCTGGTGTTGTGAGACTTCTTGCTGTGCCCACCCCAGTCCAACGCCGGCATCTCCACTTCAGCTGCCTCGGAAGCAAGCTCTGGAATTCCCTCCCTAAATCTCTCTGCCACTCCACCTCTCTCTTCCTTGAAGACATTGGCTTTTGTCTGGCTCCTAATGGTCTCGTTATGTGCAACATGCCTCTTGTGAATTGCCTTTGAGTGTTTTCCTGCGTTAAAGGTGCTACCTAAAAGCAAGCTGCTGTTGATAACTCGCTGCCTCAGTTCACTCATGAGGAATTGAACAATGTCCAAATAAATGCCACTTCCTTCAGGAAAGAAGAGAAAACTGAGGTGAAAAAAGCTCCAATTGTTGATCAGCGAGAAGTTGCCAGTGTCTCCATGGAAATCAGTAGGAGAATCAGAAACAAAACACTAGGCTGTGACAAAGAGGCTGAAAGACCTGGCGATCCAGAGAACGCAGGGACAACCTGATTGATTTTTATAAAGTGATAAATGGACTAGATTGTGTTGCTGTGGACCAATGATTTGTGTTGGACGAGTTGATGAGGATTGCGTTACTCCTTTCTGAGTTATCTGGGTCCCAGTGAAAGGTGAGGGAATTCAGACACTCGATGGATTTAAAATCGGTGGCACAGTGGCTAGCACTGCTGCCTCACAGCGCCAGGGACCCGGGTTCAATTCCGGCCTCGGGTCACTGTCTGTGTGGAGTTTGCACATTCTCCCTGTGTCAGCGTGGGTTTCCTCCGGGTGCCCCGGTTTCCTCCCACACACCAAAAATGTGTGGGTTAAGTTGATTGGCCGTGCTAAATTGCCCCTTAATGTCAGGGAAATTAACAGGGTAAATACATGGGGTTATTGGGGATAGGGCCTGGGTGGGATTGTGGTCGGTGCAGGCTCGATGGGCTGAATGGCCTCCTTCTGCATTGTAGGGATTCTAGGATTCTATGAAAACTGTTCAAGTGGAGGTATTAGAAAGGTTAGTTTTTACTTAAACGCGATAAGTCACCAGGTCCAGATGAGATACATCCAGAAGTACATCGGAATATGGGAACAGGAGTAGGCCATTCAGCCCATCAAGCCTGCTCCAACATTTAATATCATGGCTGATTGGACACTTCAATGTCTTTTACTCCTATAACCCTTTACACTATTGTTAATCGGAAATCTATCAATCTCTGTTTTGATTGCACTCAATGACGGAGTTTCCACAGCGCTCTGGGGTAGAGCATTCCAAAGATTCACCACCCTCTGTATAAAGGTGTTTCTCTTCATCTCAATCTTCAGTGGCTTTCTCTTATTTTGAAATTGCGTCTCCTGGTTCCTCACTCCCCAGCCAGGGGAGACATCTTTCCGACATCTCCCCTGTCTATACATGTAAGTATTTTGCAGGTTTCAATGAGATCATCTCCCATTCTTTGAAATTTTAGAGAATAAGGCCCAGTTTTCCAAATCTCTCTTCACAGGTTATTCCCAGGAACAAGTCTAGTGAATCTTTGTTGCTGCATAAAATCCCGCCCAAGGTAACTTTGCAAAGCTCTCGGAGACTCACTGAGTTTCTATATTGCTGGAAGATCATCGCTGCTGGTGAGGGTGCTAAGGAGCATATCCAGAGGAAATTGTTCTAGCACTCTGCTTGTTAACTTTATACTCATCCTCTTGGAACATCTGGAAAGTATTCATCCATATATATTTCTTTTGGAACATGAGCAATTGGAGACATGACGTGTGGTGAGGGGGCAATGTGTGGCTGGAGGAAGAGGTGACCCTGGACTTGTGGTTTGCAAAGCTCTTGCCCACTGTGGGTTGTCCTCAGCTGGTGCCTGGGCCTGTTGTAGATTCCTTGAACCTGAATCTTCCGTCCCATCTGCTGTGGGAATCGTCGCAGGAGGGACGGTAAATGTGACGGACAAGCCGAAGGCCCTTTGACCTCAGGCAGGAGAGACTGGAAAATCCCGGCCATCGATGGAGACTTTGGCCAATAACACCTTTATCATGCTGGAATCTGAAACCAAAAGGCTTTGACAAAGGGTCATCTGGACTCGAAACGTCGCCTCTTTTTTCTCTCCTTACAGATGCTGCCGGACCTGCTGAGATTTTCCAGCATTTTCTCTTTTGATTTCAGATTCCAGTATCCACAGTAATTTGCTTTTAACTCTGTTATCATGGTATCCTGTGACTAGCAGAGGGTTGGCAGAAGGTTAAGTTGAGGGATTCTGGCCTCTTTGCGTCGGGTGGTTGTCAGGTGAAACAGTTTTGGTTTTAATTTGTCAGGATGGCAGGAGGATGGTGTTAGGTGGGGAGGTTCTCAATAGACACAGGGATGCTGCCAGATAATCGCAACAGGAGGAAACACAGATGGAAGTTAAAGTTGAAGAATGTGACTGTGTGGATTGGAGTTGAAATATTGTATACCCTGTGGATCTTCAAAAAGCAATATTCTTATATTTAATAATAACTTACGACATCATTTGTTTTACAGTTTGAATTTCATTTATTATCCATTAAATGACAAATCAGAGGGAACTGGCTGTTCCACACACGTCATAAACATAGGTCCTGTTGTCTTAAATTAATCTTTGAAAATAAGTGCACTTTCTGGAGCCTCCCCGCTGTGCCTTGTGCAGTGGGGCTTAGCCTCAAGCCATTTATTTTCATCAGCGTAAGTGGATCTATAAATCTGATTGGGTGAATCGCAGGAGCTTTCGAATGGGATTCCTCGGAGGTTATTTGTTTTGAAGGATGGTGGGAGGTGGAATTGGTTAAAGTGATGTTTATTCTTCTGAAGTGCGGACAATAAATTAACATGCTGGGGGGGAGCTCGAGGCTTTCCGCTTCAGGGAAATCAGTTTGATTTAGTGGAAAGAAAGGAGGGAGAAAGAATTATTCTCATTTTCCACCAGGGCTGAGTGAAACTTTGCTTCGAATAGAGCTGGACAGAAAGAGAGTTGTTAACTCACAGAGAGACAATACTCCGTATCTAACATCGTCTATCAAATACAGATATACTGGTCATAGTAACATCACGGGACTAGTAACACAGGGGGTTCAGTTTAATGCTCTGGGGACATGAGTTCGAATCCCATCATGCATCAATTAAATTAACTGATAATTTAAATTTAATAATTAGGAATATAAAGTTTATTTATTAGTCACAAGTAGTACATTAATACTGCAATGAAGTTACTGTGAAAATCCCCTAGTTGCCACACGCCGGTGCCTGTTTGGGTACACTGAGGGAGAATTTAGCATGGTCAATGCACCTAACCAGCACATCTTTCAGATTATGGGAGGAAACCAGAGCACCCGGAGGAAACCCACGCAGACACGGGGAGAATGTGCAAACTCCACACAGACAGTGACCTGAGGCTGGAATCGAACCCGGAGCTGTGAGGCTGCAGTGCTAACCACTGTGCCACCGTGCCACCCCCTAGTCTCAGCTCGTCTCAGTAATGGTGACCATGAAACTATCATCGATTGTCGTAAATATAAAGATACAAAAGACTGAGGTCACGTACCAACTGACTCAAGAACAGCTTCTTCCCTGCTACCTACCATATATTAAGCTGATCTTTCTCTACACCCTAGCTGTGACTGGAACACTACATTCTGCACCCTCACCTTTCCTTCACCCCTATGTGCTCTATCAACGGTATGCTTTGTCTGGATAGCGCACCAGAAACAATACTTTTCATTGTAGCCCAATCCATGTGACAATAACAAATCAAAATTAAAATAAAAACCCATCTGGTTCACTAATGCCCTTCAGGGAAGGAAATCTGCTATCCTTACCTGGTCTGGCCTACATGTGACTCCAGAGCCACAGCAATGTGGTTGTCTCTGGGAGGAAGTGGCCAAGTAAGCCACTCCTTTGTAAGGGGCAATTAAGGATGGGCAACAAATGCTGGCCCTGTCAATGATGCCAAGAGTTTGTGAAAAATTAAAAAAAGAATCTACTTAAACAGGAAATGCTCACAGAGCTAAAGGGAAAGGAGAATTGGGGAATGGAACTAATTGGATAGCATTTTCAAGGAGCTGCCACAGGCACGATGGGCCGAATGGCCCCTTTCTGTATTGTATGAGTTAACATAAACCATAAGAATATTTTTAGCACTAATAATTACTTACAGTGGTGGCTGTTTTTGCAAGTTTTGAAGCCAAGAATGTTTGTGTTCTTTGGAGGAAGGAAAAACTGAATAGAAGGCAATTGGCTCATAATTTTTGTGAAGAGTTCATTTGATTCAAGGACACTCAGGCTTTTTGCTCCTTCTGTCATATTTACTTTGCATTTTTGGTTTAGTTTTGTTTAAACAAGTGCAAAGTTTGTCATAGTTAAATGATATATGATGAGAGTGCGTTGTCCAAGTCTTTGGACATCAGAACTGTGTGGTCAAGTTGGAAAGATTGATGTTGTGATGGTTAAATAAGCGGGGCAGCCGTGACCAGGGGACATCAAACCCACTGTAATTTGCAAACACCCTGCATTTTTCATGTTACTGATTAGGGACTGACTTTTCCTCAGTTCTCCACAGAAGGCGTTGAGGGAAAAGTGATCTATTACGTGACTTTTCTGCTGCTTTAAGACAAAGATTGACAGATGTTTGTTCACCAGATGTAATAAGGGATGTGGGCCAAAGGTCAGATGGAGTTAGGTCATATATCAGCCACCAGTATGACAGGACAGACTTGGAGAGGCTGAATGGCCTCCTCCTGTGTTTACGGGCTGAATTCTGTACTCTCCCTGAGGGTGGGGTGGCAAGAGTGGGTGGGGGTTTGGACATCAGGCCACCAGCACCATGCTCGCTGACAGTCATCCCAACTCTGCCCCTGTGGGTGTTTTACCCCCGGCAGGGAAGGGGTCTGCCCAAGGACAAATTGAGGTCCTTACTTGGCCAATTGATGGCAACATAAAGGCCTCCTCCTGTTGCCACTCGGATTTTACCAGAGATGGCCATGCCTGGTTACTAGTCTGCCAGATAAAACCCAGAGAGCCTTAGTACCAGACTGGGAGGTGTTGCTCCTTAATGGGCACCCCATGTCCACTGGAGGCACCCCAAGAACATACGAACCAACCCAACCCTGTGTTCACCCTTTCTCAGCCCTGCCACCTCAGCGAGACCCCGGATTCGCCGTACATTCTGGCTCCAATGCTGAACATCTTCTTGGCCTTACTGCAGTTCCAGGAATGGCCACCGCTCCGAGTGATGCTGCAGGCGCATGGGAGCTGCCTGCCCTCCAATTGGGTGGCAGCTCTCTGAGGCGGAGCTTCATCTTGGTGTCCCTCCTCCAATTAAAGAGCCGGGCAGCCAATACATTGGCCTTGGGGTGAGCAGGACAAATAGAGGCGGACTCACCTCAGCTGGGAAATATTCCCCTCCGAAAAGCTGTGGGGGGGTGGGCGAAAACCCAGAGGCACGGGGAGAATGTGGCAATGCCACACAGGCAGTCACCCAAGCCAGGAATTGAACCCGGGTCCCTGGCGCTGTGAGACAGCAGTGAATCATAGAAACCCTACAGTGCAGAAGGAGGCCATTCAGCCCATCGAGTCTGAACCAACAACAATCCCACCCTAGGCCCTATCCCCACAACCCTAAACAGTTACCCTGCTAATCCTCTAGCCTACACATCCCGGGACTCTAAGGGGCAATTTAGCACGGCCAATCATCCTCACCCACACATCTTTTGGATGTGGGAGGAAACCGGAGCACCCAGAGGAAACCCACGCAGACACAGGGAGAATGTGTAAACTCCACACAGACAGTGACCCAAGCCGGGAATCGAACCCGAGTCCCTGGAGCTGTGAGGCAGCAGTGCTAACCACTGTGCCACCGTGCCGCTCGCTAACCATGCTAACCGTGCCGTGCTAACCCCTGTGCCACTCAAAACTAACCACTCAAAAAACTAAGTCCACAGAGTTCCTCAACAGGTACAGGGTACGGTTAAAAAAAATCAATGAAATTTAGTTTAGTACGGGAGTTGGGGGGGGGGGGGGGGGCGGTATCTGAAAATGCAGCAGAAAAATTATATCCCTTGAATGTAGGGAAAGGACGTAATGGTGCCAATCACAAGCCATATTCTACACACAATCATTTGGCCTGGTCAAGTGATAACGTCATTATATTGAGACAAGACCCCATCATCACACTGCTCGCACACTTTAGAACGGGGACTGGTGCACTTTAAATGGAACCCAGACAAAACAAACCCTTTGAAATAAAACCACTTCAGTCGGGGACATTTAAAACGGGGATTTAGGGGGATTAAGGTCTTCCGTGACACAAAGAAACTAATTTTTTGTGTAATTTTGTCAAAATGTCCTCATCAGAAATATAAATACAGAAAACTTGATTTTAAAAAATTGCAGATCTAACATTGAGGAAGAAAATGAATGAGGATAATGTAAGGAATTGCACCTGTCGTTGTGTTTGATTTCGCTTTCCTGTCTCTTATTACCCTGCAGAGAAAAGTTAAAAAATAAAGTCCTCTTTTTCATTTCTTCTTTTCTGTGATCGTGAAAACAATTCTTAACATCGTAAAGGTTTTAAAGTTTCAGTTGGATGATGATTTGTGTCTGTCGCATTTGACTATTTTCTTTTATCTGTAATAAATTCTATGTTGCTATATTTGTCATTTTTTTGTCATTATGAAGCAATTAAGAAAATGGCAAGAAGTCTCCCGGATGTTGAAATTCCAATTGCTCGGGGCTTTAACTCACCTCGAGACGGCCCTGTAAACAAAATGGGAGATTTTCACATCCTATCGATCGGTCCACATCCAGACTAACTCAAAATATAAAAGCGAAATACTGTGGATGCTGGAAATAAAAACTGAAAGAAGCTCTCCAAGTCTGGCAACGTCTGTGGAGAGAGAAACACAGTCAATGGGGGGACTTTCTGTCCACCTGTGCCCAAAGATCCAGGCAATGGACCTTTAAATGGTCCGCCAAATTTTCCGCTAGGATCCCCGCGGCAGGTGGGACGGGAAAATTCTAACCAATGTTTGAGGTTGATGAGCTGGGAACAGTTTGGAATGTAGTGGGTGAAAGCGGGGCAGAGAGGGGTGGAGGGTGGGGGTGACAATGTAAAGGAAGGCCTGTAACATGGTAAAGGACAGGAAGGATGAAGTGACACAAAGTGTTGGTTGTGTCGGGTGAATGGGGTGGGAATGGGACAAGCAGCAGAGTAAGAGATATATCGAGAGAGGAGGTGTGAATGGTAGAATGATGAGCTGGAGAAAAACAAAAACCTGTAAACAAGAGGGGGGTGGGGGATAGCGTTCATGATCTGAAATTGTTGAACTCAATGTCGAGTCCAGAATGCTGTAAAGTGCCTAATATCAGGGAGAGCTGCAGTCCCTGCCAAGTTTGTGTCGAGTTTCATTGGGACAGTGCAGCAGGCCGAGGGACAGAGATGTCCGTGTGTGAGCAAGGTGGAGGGTGAAAGTGACAGGAGGCCGCTAGCTCGGAGTCATGCTTCCAGACTGCACTGAGGCCTTCCAACTGAATCATAGAATTCATCGTATCCCTACAGTGCAGAAGGAGGCCATTCAGCCCATCGAGTCTGCACTGACAACAATCCCACCCACACCCTATCCCAACAACCCCCTGCATTTACCCTAGCTAGTCCCCCTGACACATGCCCAGTACATTTAACCCGCACATCTTTGGAGTGTGGGAGGAAATCGGAGCACCCGGAGGAAACCCACGCAGACACGGGGAGAATGTGCAGACTCCACACGGACAGTGACCCGAGCCGGGAATTGAACCCGGGTCCCTGGCGCTGTGAGGCAGCAGTGCTGACCCCACTGTGCCACCGTGCCGAGGTGACTAACCTGAGCGTTTGAAACTGGGGCTAGGGGTTTTTTCAGTCCTGCTGTGACGTGTTTCTCCGTGTCGGCTGTGGCGAGCCGTTCAAACATCCGTGGGATTCAGCGGGACCGGAAGAAGCTGCCAACGGGAGAAGCGGCTGGAAAATTCCGGCCTGGGTAACAACATGAAAAACAAAATCTCGGCAGTAGGTGCAAGTAAAACAATTCTGTGAATGCACCCTTCCCAGCCAGAATGTGAAAAATAATCTCAAACGGGCACTTCAGAAAGGTCACCCTGACAGTCTTCAGAACACACTGCTCCTCTCTGCTGACTGACAGAATTATAAGTGAGTTCAGATTGTGCTGATGTGTCAAAGCAAAATGCAGACCTCCACGAAGTGTTCTGACATTTGCAGTGTACAATTCATTTGAAAATATTCGGAATATACGCTTGGGCAGATTAATGGGAGTGCCATATGGCCGTGTAACGGCTTCACTCTCACATCAGCAAGATGGAAATATGTTTGTTTTATTTTATCGAGCTCAGATGAGTGGAGGAAATGACGATAATGATCAGCTGAACGTGTTATGATTCCTTTCCCTTCAGAGATATCAGATAATAACTTGAAAACGGGCCAAGCATTTCAGAAAGAAATGTGAGTGAGGCAGGCACGCCCTCCCACCCTGACCTTCCCCCACCCTGACCTTCCCCCACCCTGACCTTCCCCACCCTGACCTTCCCCCACCCTGACCTTCCCCACCCTGACCTTCCCCCACCCTGACCTTCCCCCACCCTGACCTTCCCCACCCTGACCTTCCCCCAACCTGACCTTCCCCCACCCTGACCTTCCCCACCCTGACCTTCCCCCACCCTGACCTTCCCCACTCTGACACCTTGGGACCGATACTTCACCAGTTAACCGGTTAATGTTAATCAAGCTCAACCCATCTCCACAGCACTCTCATTTTTATTCATTCATTCATGGGCTGTGGGCATCGCTGGCTGGGCCAGCATTCAATGCCCATCCCTAATTGCCCCTTGAGAAGGTGGTGCTGAGCTGCAGTCCCTGAGGTGTAGGTACACCCACAGTGCTGTTAGGAAGGGAGTCCCAGGATTTTGACCCAGTGACAGTGAAGGAATGGCGATATATTTCCAAGTCAGGATGGAGTGACTTGGAGGAGAATTTCCATGGTCTCCAGTGGGGCATTGAGTTTAAAAATTGGCAAGTCGTGTTGCAGCTTTATAGAACCTTAGTTAGGCCGCACTTGGAATATAGTGTTCAATTCTGGTCGCCACACTAGCAGAAGGATGTAGAGGCTTTGGAGAGGGTACAGAAAAGATTTACCAGGATGTTGCCTAGTATAGAGGGCATTAGCTATGAGGAGAGGTTGGAGAAACTTGGTTTGTTCTCACTGGAATGATAGAGGTTGAGGGGCGACCTGATAGAAGTCTTCAAGATCATGAGGGGCATGGACAGAGTGGATAGTCAGAAGCTTTTTCCCAGGGTGGAAGAGTCAATTACTAGGGGGCATTGATTTAAGGTGCGAGGGGCAAGGTTTAGAGGAGATGTACGAGGCAGGTTTTTTACACAGAGGGTGTGGGTGCCTGGAACTCGCTGCCGGGGGAGGTAGTGGAAGCAGATACGATAGTGAGATTTGAGGGGCGTCTTGACAAATACATGAATAGGATGGGAATAGAGGGATATGGTCCCCGGAAGGGGAGGGGGTTTTAGTTCAGTTGGGCAGCATGATCGGTGCAGGCTTGGAGGGCTGAAGGGCCTGTTCCTGTGCTGTAATTTTCTTTGTTCTTTGTTCAGTGGTGGGGAGCGATTGACTAGTTTGGTACCTGGGATGAGAGAGTTGTCGTACAATGAGAGGCTGGGCTATTTGGACCCACAATCTCTGGAGTTTAGAAGAATGAGATGTGATCTCATTTCAGCTGAAAGGGTTTGATCAAGGAATCTAAAACAGTTTTAAGTTAGTGTCACAAGGCAGCTTACATTAACACTGCAATGAAGTTACTGTGAAAATCTCCTCGTCAAAACACTCCGGAGCCTGTTTGGGTACACTGAGGGAGAATTCAGCATGGCCAATGAACCCTAACCAACATGTCTTTCGGACTGTGGGAGGAAACCGGAGCACCCGGAGGAAACCCACGCAGACACGGGGAGAATGTGCAAACTCCACACAGACTATAACTTGAGCCGGGAATTGAACCCGGGTCCCTGGTGCTGTGAAGCAGCAGTGCTAACCACTGTGCTACCCTATGGGGCACTGGGGCACAACCTCAGAAAAAGAGGCCAATCATTTAGGACTGAGTTGAGGAGAAATGTCTTCAGTCAGTGGGTAGTGAATCTTTGGAATTCTCTATCTCAGAGGGTTATCTGTGATCCATTGTTGGATATATTTAAAACGGGGACAGACAGATCTTTAGTCGATTCAGGAATCAGTGGATTTGTGGAGCAGGTGGGATAGAGGGACTGAGGTAGAAGATTCTACATGATCGTACTAGATAATGGAGCAGCTTTAAAGGACTATCGTTCACTTTCGCTCCTCGAGGGGCTATGGTTCACCCTCCCTCCTCGAGGGGCTATGGTTAATCTTGCTCCTCGAGGGACTATGGTTAATCTCGCTCCTCGAGGGACTATCGTTAATCTCCCTCCTCGAGGGGCCATGGTTCACTCTCGCTCCTTGAGGGGCCATGGTTAATCTCGCTCCTCGAGGGGCTATGGTTAATCTCGCTCCTCGAGGGGCTATGGTTAATCTCCCTCCTCGAGGGGCCATGGTTCACTCTCGCTCCTCGAGGGGCCATGGTTAATCTCGCTCCTCGAGGGACTATGGTTAATCTCGCTCCTCGAGGGACTATGGTTAATCTCGCTCCTCGAGGGACTATGGTTAATCTCGCTCCTCGAGGGGCTATGGTTCACTCTCGCTCCTCGAGGGACTATGGTTAATCTCGCTCCTCGAGGGGCTATGGTTCACTCTCGCTCCTCGAGGGACTATGGTTAATCTCCCTCCTCGAGGGGCCATGGTTCACTCTCGCTCCTCGAGGGGCCATGGTTAATCTCGCTCCTCGAGGGACTATGGTTAATCTCCCTCCTCGAGGGGCCATGGTTAATCTCCCTCCTCGAGGGGCCATGGTTAATCTCCCTCCTCGAGGGACTATGGTTAATCTCCCTCCTCGAGGGGCTATGGTTAATCTCGCTCCTCGAGGGGCTATGGTTCTCCTAGCTCCTTTTTTCTTGTGTAATGATTAAAATTGCAGATGCGTCAGAATTGGAGGAATGCAGAAATGTCAGAGTTGGAGTAGATTACTGAAACAGGGATGGCCAGCCAATAGTCTCTTGTCCGGCCCAACCTCACAGAGAGCAACAGTGAGATGAAATACTCAATGGAATTCCCACTTTAATGGGATAAATCCCTTGGTGGGGAGGGGCGGGGGTGGGGGGGGAATGGAGGGGGGAAATCAGGGGGGTGGGGGGAGGATGTGGAGTATTTCCCGCTGTGGAACCCGACGGGGAATTGCACCAAATCCTCTGGCTCTGAACTCATTAATGATGAGGGGTTAATTCTGCATTCCGTAGCGGGCCCTGATAGCATGCAGTCCATTGTCATATCCGGGCGCCATATTGGAAATGTGCCCAACATCACTGATCCACGATTGAGATAAGAAGATGGACTTCCTGAGAAAGCGGATGGATATTCGGGACCATCCCGAGGCTGGAAGATGGACCCCCTTCAGGATGCCAAAGCTGGAAGGTCCACCTATAGATACTCCCCCTGCCCACCGCTGTGCTGTTCCAGGGTCCAGGGTTACAGGTGGTCACCATCCTGAACTCCAGAGGCAGCCCCAGGCATTGTTCAGTTGAGTCCCAACATCCGCACACCCTGCTGCTCCGGAGGTGTTCCGGACCAGCCTGTTTTCCTGTCGGCATCGTGGAGAACCGGGAGTTGGGGGAAGATTCTGGCCAGGCCTCCATTTGCATCCTAATAGTGGGAAGCAAATCAGTTTCACGCTGGCCTCCAGTGGGATTCCGATCCGTCATGGTGGACACCAGCGATAGATCCCATGGGAAATTCACATCACTGTAAACTCCTCCCCCCCCCCGCCCCCCCTCAACACACACACACACACACACTCACACACACGCGCACCACCTGCCATTGAATCTGCTAGCGGGGGTTTGGGAGAATTTTGCCCACTGGCTGGAATTCTCCGACCCTTCCCGTCCCGCTGTTGAGGATGGAGAATTTGATGCTCAGCCAAATCTCCGTTCACTGCAGCGGGACTGGAGAATCCTGTCGGTGTGAAAGGCTGGAGAATCCCGTTTACTGTCTCAGGCACCCGTCCGCATGGAGAGCTGTTTTATTGGCATCCCGCCTGCATTGAGAGCAGATTGCCGATTACTTATCGAAAGCAGCGGCTTGTGTCTGGATGTCAGACTGAGGTGTGTATTTCACTGACAGAATTGAACAATATTTAATCTACACTCAGCAGCTGTGAGTGACTGGATTCCCGAAGGATTGCCTTGGCCGCAAAGGGAAACCCCCAGGTTGCGAAAGGTGCTGCGTAAATTGGGAATTTTTCCTTATGGTAAATTGAAGAGGCCCCAAAATTCCTTTATCAGCAAAATATCCCAGGAAGCTGTGTGGATGATACGAATCCCAGGAAGATGGAGAGTTCAAGCCCCTGGGAGATAAATCTCTCTCTCCATCGCTGCGGTGTAAGAGTTCAGGGAGAAGGAACCAGAATCATAAAATGGAGGTCTTCTCGCTCATGGTTTACCTCCTTTATCTCTTCATTGGAGAGACCACCATTCGATCAGAGCGTTAAATGTTTCTGCTGGACTGGCCTTCTCTGTTCCTAGGCTGAGTAATGAGGTCCACCCTGGGACTGACACTGCAATGTCGATGGTTGTGAAGACTATGACCAGAGTTGAGCCACCCTCTTGGTTCCAAGAGCTAACCGTGTCAATGTGCTTCTTGCTTCCATTGTGAGCAGGGCAGGAGCTGGAAATGGGTAATGGCGTTCGATGGTGAGTTGAAGCAAATGGAAATGGACCTCAGGCCATCCGCAGAATGCACTGAGGACACACCAAGCTGAAATAACTCCTCAGGGGCCGGTGTCTTACACCAGATTCCCTTTATTTACAAACTCCATTCCGCTCCTGGAGTGCTTCAGGTACACAGGCAGCACCCAGAGCGCCAGTGGGCCTGACACTCCATGTTTATATATAGGTGAGGCTCTCTGATTGGGCAGGCAACCATTACCTCAATCATGGAGCTCGTACTCCTGGAGCCCAACCTCATGGGGCCTCACTGAGGTCATTACACAGACTTCCCCGCCTTCGTCCTGCCAAGATTTGATGTCAGCGCCCCCAGTTCACCAGTGCCTCGTGTACAGCTCAGTGAGACATTACCGACTGTTCCCCCGTGTCCCCAAATACATTCATTGCTGATTAATTCCTACTTGGATGTTTTGAACAGGACCCGGAGAGTGAGGGAGGGAAACAGTCAGAGGAAAGTTTGATGCCTGTGAGGTGCGGGAGGTTTTATAGAATTGTGAGCTATGAAGTTTCACGTTTCATTTTCCATCTCAGGACTTTGCATGTTTTCCTGGAAAAGTCGTTGTCCCCCCCCGCCGCACCGCCCCCCTCCCCCCCACCCACCCCCCCGACCGACCAGCTGCTCACATTCAGCCACCCTTAAATAACACACTCAATTTGCATGAAGTACGATTCCCCATGGAGAGGAGATGTGTTCCTGACTCCTCCCCTCCATCGCTAGCAGAGTGCAAAGCTTCGAGCTGTTCACCAATGTTTGTCCCTCTGTTTTGAAGTCACGACCGAGGCTCCGATGGTGATTAATGTGCTCAGGATTTCACTCACTCGTTTCTATTTGGGATCTTCCTGCGCGTTTGGGAATAAACGATGGAAAGAAACCCCGGAATATGCTCTGAGTGAGTGAACAAAGTGATTGATGGATGCCAGCAACGCGAAGCTGGAACTCTGGGAATGACAGTCCAACGCCGGCATCTCCACATCATGACTCTGGGAATGAACCAGAGGCCCGGCTTCCAGTTGCGGTTCCAGTTTGTCTTCAAGCTGTCCCGATGTCCCCGCCTGTCCCTCCTGCGGCTCAGTTTATAGCGGACACCCTCGCCCTCATCCAGAAACTAGCCCTGATCAAAACAAGCTCGCCACCTCGAGTGATGCCCAGCCTCAGAGGGCTAGCAGGAGGGGTGTGAATGGCCTCTCCCGCAGTGAAGGATCAACACCACCCTGTTGGAAACGACTGCTGCTACTTCACACCAGATACAGCAGCTCATTCCAACATCATTGTATAAACACTGACTAAATTCACCATCCCAGAGCTTTAACTCCTGAATTTCCGACACTGGGGCTGAGCTACCAGTGATCAGAGCGAAGGAACTTTCATCTGGACAGCACATTTCATCAACTTAGACCAACGCGCTTTACACATGATGAAGTGTAGTAACTTTCCCAGTGCAGGATCCACCACAACCAATTTGTGCACAGCAAGATCCCACTCACAACAATGTGATGATGACCATTTACTCTTTTCCTCCTGATGTTGGTTGAAAGATAAATACTGGCTCCAGAACACTAGGAAAATTTCCCGCATCTTAGCCTTCAATAATGCCGCGGGATCTTGTACATCCGCCAGAGAGATCACACTAGGCCGAGGTTTAATGTCATATTACAAAGGATATACAACCAAACCCTCTGACAGTGCGGCATTCCCTCAGTACTGACCCTCTGACAGTGCGGCACTCCCTCAATACTGACCCTCTGACAGTGCGGCACTCCCTCAGTACTGACCCTCTGACAGTGCGGCACTCCCTCAGCACTGACCCTCTGACAGTGCAGCACTCCCTCAGTACTGACCCTCTGATGGTGCAGCACTCCCTCAGCACTGACCCTCTAACAGTGCAGCACTCCCTCAGCACTGACCCTCTGACAGTGCAGCACTCCCTCAGTACTGACCCTCTGACAGTGCGGCACTCCCTCAGCACTGACCCTCTAACAGTGCAGCACTCCCTCAGTACTGACCCTCTGACAGTGCAGGACTCCCTCAGTACTGACCCTCTGACAGTGCGGCACTCCCTCAGTACTGACCCTCTGACAGTGCGGCACTCCCTCAATACTGACCCTCTGACAGTGCGACACTCCCTCAGCACTGACCCTCTGACAGTGCAGCACTCCCTCAGTACTGACCCTCTGGCAGTGCAGCACTCCCTCAGTACTGACCCTCTGACAGTGCGGCACTCCCTCAGTACTGACCCTCTGACAGTGCGGCACTCCCTCAGTACTGACCCTCTGACAGTGCGGCACTCCCTCAGTACTGACCCTCTGACAGTGCGGCACTCCCTCAGTACTGACCCTCTGACAGTGCAGCACTCCCTCAGTACTGACCCTCTGACAGTGCAGCACTCCCTCAGTACTGACCCTCTGACAGTGCGGCACTCCCTCAGTACTGACCCTCTGACAGTGCGGCACTCCCTCAGTACTGACCCTCTGACAGTGCGGCACTCCCTCAGTACTGACCCTCTGACAGTGCGGCACTCCCTCAGCACTGACCCTCTGACAGTGCAGCACTCCCTCAGCACTGACCCTCTGACAGTGCGGCACTCCCTCACCACTGACCCTCTGACAGTGCGGCACTCCCTCAGCACTGACCCTCTGACAGTGCGACACTCCCTCAGCACTGACCCTCTGACAGTGCAGCACTCCCTCAGCACTGACCCTCTGACAGTGCAGCACTCCCTCAGCACTGACCTTCTGACAGTGCGACACTCCCTCAGCACTGACCCTCTGACAGTGCAGCACTCCCTCAGCACTGACCCTCTGACAGTGCAGCACTCCCTCAGCACTGACCCTCTGACAGTGCGGCACTCCCTCAATACTGACCCTCTGACAGTGCGACACTCCCTCAGTACTGACCCTCTGACAGTGCAGCACTCCCTCAGCACTGACCCTCTGACAGTGCGGCACTCCCTCAGTACTGACCCTCTGACAGTGCGGCACTCTCTCAGTACTGACCCTCTGACAGTGCGGCACTCCCTCAGCACTGACCTTCTGACAGTGTGGCACTCCCTCAGTACTGACCCTCTGACAGTGCGGCACTCCCTCAGTACTGACCCTCTGACAGTGCGGCACTCCCTCAGCACTGACCCTCTGACAGTGCAGCACTCCCTCAGTACTGACCCTCTGACAGTGCGGCACTCCCTCAGCACTGACCCTCTGACAGTGCGGCACTCCCTCAGCACTGACCCTCTGACAGTGCGGCACTCCCTCAGTACTGACCCTCTGACAGTGCAGCACTCCCTCAGTACTGACCCTCTGACAGTGCGGCACTCCCTCAGCACTGACCCTCTGACAGTGCGGCATTCCCTCAGTACTGACCCTCTGACAGTGCGGCACTCCCTCAGCACTGACCCTCTGACAGTGCGGCACTCCCTCAGTACTGACCCTCTGACAGTGCAGCACTCCCTCAGTACTGACCCTCTGACAGTGCGGCACTCCCTCAGCACTGACCCTCTGACAGTGCGGCATTCCCTCAGTACTGACCCTCTGACAGTGCGGCACTCCCTCAGCACTTTTTAAAAATCTTTCATCCAAGTTATATTGTTTGAGGCAGGATTCCAAGGTGGAACAATAAGGGAGTGAATCACTCGCGGATCAAACGGACTGTTTAAAATTTCAGTGAAAATATATTTGCAGCAACAACTCACTCTGCCAAGCACTCAGAAGTGTCTCAGCTTGAGGTGGAGAATGAGCTGATCGGTGCCAAGTGGCAGAGGGAGAGAAAGGAGAACAAACAGAGCAGGAGTGGCAGCAACAGGATGAGAACCTGTTGTGGAACCCGAGTGTGGACTTCGAGCAACGGACCTTGCATCAGGATGCACGTGGAGGTCTGGGGCTACACAAGGAGGCCCAGAGTGGCATGTCGTGCATGAGGAAACACGAGGATGCACAGGAGACATTGACCAGCACGAGAGAACAAAGAACAAAGAGTAAAGAAAATTACAGCACAGGAACAGGCCCTTCGGCCCTCCAAGCCTGCACCGCCCATGTTGCCCGACTGAACTAAAACCCCCTACCCTTCCGGGGACCATATCCCTCTATTCCCATCCTATCCATGTATTTGTCAAGACGCCCATTAAAACTCACTATTGTATCTGCTTCCATTACCTCCCCCAGCAACGAGTTCCAGGCACCCACCAACCTCTGTGTAAAAAGTCTGCCTCGTACATCTCCTTTAAACCTTGCCCCTCGCACCTTAAACCTGTGCCCCTGAGTAATTGACTCTTCCACCCTGGGAAAAAGCTTCTGACTATCCACTCTGTCCACGCCCCTCATAATCTTGTAGACTTCTATCAGGTCGCCCCTCAACCTCCGTCGTTCCAGTGAGAATTATGAGGATACACGTGGGAACACCGGGATGCATGAGGGAACACGGGGAGTCATGCTGCTGCCTGCCTGACCAGGAAAGGTGCTGCTAACCTTTCACAAGCGGAGTTATTTAAACCTCCCTGCATTGTAATCCTGCACTGTCTCCCTGCCCCTGAGTCTCTGCTGAAATGCCGCAGAATGTTTGCCATGATGTGCAGATGCTGGCGTTGGACTGGGGTGGGCACAGTGAGAAGTCTCACAACACCAGGTTAAAGTCCAACAGGTTTATTTGGAATCACGAGCTTTCGGAGCGCTGCTCCTGGTGACTCACCTGATGAAAGAGCAATGCTCCAAAAGCACGTGCTACCAAATAAACCTGTTGGACTTTAAAGTTTAAAGTTTATTTATTAGTCACAAGTAGGCTTACATTCACACTGCAATGAAGTTACTGTGAAAATCCCGTTTAACCTGGTGTTGTAGACTTCTTACTCGGAATGTTTGATGCATGAAATAGCTCGACACCATGACTCCAGGGAATTCAAAATCCTTATGAAAGGTGTATTGGAATTGTGCTGAGGAGAATTAATTTCAGCTTGAATTAGAGCCACAGAGGTTTACAGCATGGAAACAGGCCCTTTGGCCCAACTTGTCCATGCCGCCCCTTTTTTTAATCCTTAAACTAGTCCCAATAGCCCGCGTTTGGCCCATATCCCTCTATACCCATCTTCGCCATGTAACTGTCCAAATGCTTTTTAAAAGACAAAATTGTACCCACCTCAACTACTACCTCTGGCAGCTTGTTCCATGATGTAGAGTCGCTGAGCAGAGACTGATAGCCAGGTTCCGCACACATGAGGACAGCCTCAACCGAGATCTTGGGTTCATGTCACACTATCTGTAACCCTCACAACTTGCCTGGGCTTGCAAAATTTCACTAACTGTCCTGGCTGGAGACAATACTCATCTCTTTAACCTGTGCTTAATGCTCTCTCCACTCACATTGTCTCTACCTTTAAGACTTGATTAGCTGTAAAGACTCGCATTCCAATCATTATTCATTATTCTGTAAATTGAGTTTGTGTCTTTATATGCCCTGTTTGCTGTTTATGAGCAGATCGCCCACTCACCTGACGAAGGAGCAGCGCTCCGAAAGCTAGTGGCGTTTGCTACCAAATAAACCTGTTGGACTTTAACCTGGTGTTGTTAGACTGCTTAGTTTGTTCCAGACACTCACCACCCTTTGTGTGAAAAAATTGCCGCTCTGGACACTTTTGTATCTCTCCCCTTTCACCTTAAACCTATGCCCTTTAGTTTTAGACTCCCCTACCTTTGGGAAAAGATATTGACTATCTAGCTGATCTATGCCCCTCATTATTTTATAGACCTCTATAAGATCACCCCTCAGCCTTCTACGCTCCAGGGAAAAATGTCCCAGTCTATCCAGCCTCTCCCCATTACTCAAACCATCAAGTCCCGGTAGCATCCTAGTAAATCCTTTCTGCACTCTTTCTAGTTTAATAATATCCTTTCTATAATAGGGTGACCAGAACTGTACACAGTATTCCAAGTGTGGCCTTACCAATGTCTTGTACAACTTCAGCAAGATGTCCCAGCTCCTGTATTCAATGTTCTGACCAATGAAACCAAGCATGATGAATGCCTTCTTCACCACTCTGTCCATCTGTGACTCCACTTTCAAGGAGCTATGAACCTGTACTCCTAGATCTATTTGTTCTGTAACTCTCCCCAACACCCGACCATTAACTGAGTAAGTCCTGCCCTGATTCAATCTACCAAAATGTATCACCTCGCATTTATCTAAATTAAACTCCATCTGCCATTCGTCAGCCCACTGGCCCAATTGATCAAGATCCTGGAGCAATCGAAGATAACTTTCTTCACTGTCCACTATGCCACCAATCTTGGTGTCATCTGCAAACTTACTAACCATACCTACTAAATTCTCATCCAAATCATTAATATAAATGACAAATAACAGTGGACCCAGCACTGATCCCTGAGGCACACCGCTGGGCACAGGCCTCCAGTTTGAAAAACAACTCTCTACAACCACCCTCTGTCTTCTGTCATCAAGCCATTTTTGTATCCATTTGGCTACCTCATCCTGGATCCTGTGAGATTTAACCTTATGCAACAACCTACCATGCGGTACCTTGTCAAAGGCCTTGCTAAAGTCCATGTAGACAACATCAACTGCACTGCCCTCATCTACCTTCTTGGTTACCCCTTCAAAAAACTCAATGAAATTTATGAGACATGATTTTCCACTCACATGCTGACTGTCCCTAATCGGACCTTGTGTCTCTAAATGCCTGTAGATCCTGTCTCTCAAAATACCTTCTAACAACTTACCCACTATAGATGTGAGGCTCACTGACCTGTAGTACCAGGCTTTTCCCTGCAGCCCTTCTTAAACAAAGGCACAACATTTGCCAGCCTCCAATCTTCAGGCATCTCACCTGTGATTATCAATGATTCAAATATTTCTGCTAGGGGACCCACAATTTCCTTCCTAGCCTCCCACAACGTCCTGGGATACACTTCATCAGATCCCGGCGATTTAGCTACCTTGATGCGCTTTAAGACTTCCAGCACCTCCTTCTCTGTAATATGTACACTCCTTAAGACATCACTATTTATTTCCCCAAGTTCCCTAACATCCATGCTTTTCTCAACAGTGAATACTGATGAGAAATATTCATTTAGGATCTCGCCCATCTCTTGTGGATCCGCACATAGATGACCTTGTTGATCCTTAAGAGGCCCTACTCTCTCCCTTGTTACTCTTTTGCCCTTTATGTATTTGTAGAAGCTCTTTGGATTCTCCTTTGCCTTATCTGCCAAAACAATCTCGTATCCCTTTTTGCCCTCCTGATTTCTCTCTTAACTCGACTTCCACACCCTCTATACTCTTCAAGGGATCTGCTTGATCCCAGTTGCCTATAAATGTCATGTGCCTCCTTCTTCTTCTTGAACGGGGCCTCAATATCCCGAGTCATCCAGGGTTCCCTACTTCTACCAGCCTTGCCCTTCACTCTAAGAGGAATGTGCTTACCCTGAACACTTGTTAACACACTTTTGAAAGCCTCTCACTTACCAGACGTCCCTTTGCCTTCCCACAGTTTAATCTGGACTTCCCTTGCTCTCTGTCTTGCTTTTGCCTGATCTGTCTAGTACTAGGATTACTGACACTGACTTTACTAATTAATGTGCTCTCTTTAAGTTCCGTGCTGTCCTCACACTTCTCTTCTGTTTCCCTACTGCTTTGGATCCCACCCCCCCGCCAAACTAGTTTAAACCCTCCCGAGTGGCTCTAGCAAATCTCCCCGCCAGGGTGTTAGTCCCCCTCCAGTTCAGGTGTAACCCGTCCCTCTTGTACAGGTCAGCCCTCCCCCAGAAGTGATCCCAATGATACAAAAATCTAAATCCCTGCCCCCTGCACCAGCTCTCAAGCCACACATTCATCTGCCTAATCTTCCTATTCCTACTCTCACTAGCACGTGGCATCGGGAGTAGTCCAGAAATTGCTACCCTCGAGGTCCTGCACTTTAGCCTTCTGCCTAACTCTCTATATTCACACTTCAGGATCTCATCCCTTTTCCTACCTATGCCGTTGGTACCAATACGTACAACGACCTCTGGCTGCTCATCCTCCCCCTTAAGAATGTCCTGCAACCGCTCAGAGACTTCATTGACCCTGGCACCAGGGAGGCAACACACCATCCTGGAGTCTTGATCACGGCCACAGAAATGCCTGTCCGTGCCTCTAACTAGTGAGTCCCCTATTACTACTGCTCTTTGCCAGACCCTGCTCTTCAGCAGAACCAGCTGTGGTGCCACAGGCCTGGCTGTTGCTGGTATCTCCCCCTGACAGGCTATCCCCCTCAGCAGCATCCAAGACAGTATACCTGTTTGAAAGGGGAATAGCCACAGGAGACTCCTGCACCACCTACCTGCCTCTCCCGGCGGTCACCCATTGACCTGACTGAACCTGTGATGTGACAACCTCCCTGTAACTAGTGTCTATCACACTCTCTGCCTCCTGTATGCTCAGTACGAAGTCTCACAACACCAGGTTAAAGTCCAACCGGTTTATTTGTAGCAAACGCCGCTATCTTTCGGAACAGGCTGTTCCTTCGTCAGGTGGGTGGGAGTTCTGATCACAAACAGGGCACTAAGACACAAACTCAATTTACATGAATAATGATTGGAATGTGAGTCTTTACAGCTAATCAAGTCTTAAAGGTACAGACAATGTGAGTGGAGAGAGTATTAAGCACAGGTTAAAGAGATGTGTATTGTTTTCAGACAGGAAAGTTAGTGAGATTTTGCAAGTCCAGGCAAGTCGTAGGGGTTACAGATAGTGTGACATGAACCCAAGATCCCGGTTGAGGCCGTCCTCATGTGTGCGGAACTTGGCTATCAGTCTCTGCTCAGCGACTCTGCGCCGTCGTGTGTTGTGAAGGCCGCCTTGGAGAACGCCTACCTGAAGATCAGAGGCCGAATGCCCGTGACCCGCTGAAGTGTTCCCCAACAGGGAGAGAACAGTCTTGCCTGGTGATTGTCGAGCGGTGTTCATTCATCCGTTGTCGTAGCGTCTGCATGGTCTCCCCAATGTACCATGCCTCGGGACATCCTTTCCTGCAGCATATCAGGTAGACAACGTTGGCCGAGTTGCAAGAGTATGTACCGTGTACCTGGTGGATGGTGTTCTCACGTGAGATGATGGCATCCGTGTCGATGATCCGGCACGTCTTGCAGAGGTTGCTGTGGCAGGGTTGTGTGGTGCCATGGTCATTGTTCTCCTGAAGGCTGGGTAGTTTGCTGGGGACAATGGTCTGTTTGAGGTTGTGCGGTTGTTTGAAGGCAAGAAGTGGGGGTGTGGGGATGGCCTTGGCGAGATGTTCACTTTCATCAATGACATGTTGAAAGCTCCGGAGAGGATGTTGTAGCCTCTCCGCTCCGGGGAAGTACTGGACGACGAAGGGTACTCTGTCCACCGTGTCCCGTGTTTGTCTTCTGAGGAGGTCGGTGCGGTTTTTGGCTGTGGCGCGTTTGAACTGTCGATTGATGAGTTGAGCGTCATATCCTGTTCCTATATGCTCTGCAGTGCATCCACCTGCCGCTCCAACCGAACAATGCGGTCTGTGTGGAACTGCAGCTGGACAAACTTCTTACAGACAAAGTTGTCCGGGAGACTAGATTGCTCCCTAATTTCCCACATCTGGCAGGAGGAGCATACCACTATCCCAGCTGCCATACTGCCATTATACAGGTAAAAGGCTAACAGAATCTTAATTCACCTTTCCCTTGATTGTGGTCCTCCCAGTGACTTTTTTTGTGGTTTGGAATTATTTTACACAATGATTTACTGGTGTTTGCGTCAGGTGATTCGTTTTGTTGTCAAAGTCTGGATCCCGTACAGTGGGTAAAAAGCCAAAGGTCACCTGAGTTGACTTGTTAACTTTCTCCAGCCTGAATCCCAGCACTATGCAGGATTAGCAATTTCACACACACCCAATTCCTTCAGTGAAAGCTAATCACACATCACCATTTTCAATTCCAGCTTTGTCACTTGAAGCTAATCTTTGAACAGAAACATTGCCCAGATCAATGTTTTGTTTCTATAAGCCCTAAATTCAAAACTCTGCTTTTCTGGCCCAATTTGAAAGTTTTTGACTCTCCCCCCGCCACCCCCCCCCCCCCCCCCCTGTTCATTCACTCAAAACACTGGGGTAAATCTTTGGAAACTTTTGTTCCTGGAGTCTAACTCCTCGGCAACATGGATCGGAGAACTGGAACTCATTGTATTTGATTTACAACAATCTGTCATGTGGGATCTAAAGCGTCAGAACGGCTTATCGTACTTAGCAGAGGGACTACGTTGCAATAGTCATGGAGCAGATGGAGAGAAGGGCCATTGGATTCAGTCCAACAGGAAATGGTGTGGGGCAGTGGAAGGGGTAGGACCCGTCATTTGATAGAGATTTCTTGCATTAACTCACCTTTTCCCATTGTTGCACTGAATGGCTAAATGTTCAGGTGTTTTATAAGACTTTCCCTATACCTGATTCAGCTGTTCTGACATGAGACATCATTACCCTTTTGGTAATATGATATATTTTGGAACTGAATTGGAGGCTGTGTGCTATTCATAGAGGCAGGGTAAATGGTAATATTAATTACTGTGTGAATTTAATCTTTCCATCACCTGCTAAGTGGGCTCTCAAGGTGTTCTGTGGATCGAGGTCAGTGTATATGTTGAAATGAGGAGCAGTTCAGGCCATTGTTTGTTTGCCATTAGTAAATGTTGCCGTTAAAGCCACACTTGCGAAGGAATGAACACATTGTACAGACTTATCCTCTTGTTCTTTCTGTACACACTGACTGCACTGTGGAAAACCAGGAATACTCAACTGCCCTCTGCAATTCCCCCCCAAATAGGTTTTCTGCTAGTGGACCATGTTGTAATGTGGGTTCTTTAGATGTCACGATGATGAGATCTTGAGATTTGTGTATCTAAACATGAACTGTTTATTGTTAATCTTTTAACTATTTACCGGTTGTTGTTGTGCATGAAGCTGCTTCTCCATGAAGGTAGGCTTCCAGAACTTTCTCTCTGAGACTCTTACCATGTGACTCCATACATCATACTGTGGGCAGTGCTATTCTCCAGTCCCATGTTAACCCTTTCTCTGCTAAACACCTTTACATTACAATGGCATGCACAGAATATCACAACAGACATTATAGAGCAAGAGCTGCTGTTGAATTTTATTTGAACTATGCCCCCGTGAAGTATCTTTGGATATTTTATTACATTAAAGGTGCCACATAAATACAAGTTGCTTTCTTTTTCTTTTCCTTTAAGACGGTCTTTAGGGGAAGTGTTGGCCTCGTGGTATTATCGCCAGACTATTAATCCAGAAACTCAGCTAATGTTCCGGGGACCCGGGTTCGAATCCCACCATGGCCGATGGTGGAATTTGAATCCATGAAAAAATATCTGGAATTAAGAATCTACCGATGACCATGAAACCATTGTCAATTGTCGCAAAAACCCATCCGGTTCACTAATGTCCTTTAGGGAAGGAAATCTGCCGTCCTTACCCGGATGGGCCTACATGTGACTCCAGAGCCACAGCAATGCGGTTGACTCTTAAATGCTCTCGGGCAAATAGGGATGGGAAATAATTAGTGGCCAGCCAGTGATGCCCATGTCCCATGAATGAGTAAAAAATAAAGAGTCTTGGGAGAGAGAAATGCTGTTAGTTAGAGTATAGGGTTGTCCAGAAAGAGATCAAACAAGGTAGAAATAGACCCGGAGGAAACCCATGCAGACACGGGGAGAACGTGCAGTTTCTGCACAGACAGTGACCCGAGGTCGGAATTGAACCCGAGTGCCTGGCACTGTGAGGCAGCAGTGCTAACCACTGTGCCAGTGTGATAGTGACCAGATAATATTTGTGATGTTAATTGAGGACAAATGGTAAGCCGGGACACCAGGGCGAACTTACTGGCTTGTGTTATATTAGTGTCAGCCAAGATTCTGCACTCAAGTCTCTGAAGTGAGATGTGAGCGCACAATGCGCTGACTTAGAGGGAAGCGAGCTTACCCACTGGGCCACATCTAACACATCCCAAATTATCAACACTACAAATTCCTCCAAAACTTTCCCACAACTTCCAGACTTTAGGAACTTGGGTTGAACTTATTGAAGTAATAAAGTGCTGGTGCTGGGCTACAGTTCATTTAGAGAAACAAGTTGCTGTGGTGAACTTTTTACACGCAACTTGGAGTTGGCAGTTGTGGCAGAGGCTCCAACATTCTTTCCATCGTACTCAACCTGCCTCGCCACGTCCGGGGCTGGGGTCCATACCCAGAGCTTCTAGCTCAGAGGCACTACCCAACATGCCACGAAACCTCCCTCATTAATGACACACTTGTTCACAATCACCCCTGGAGCAGCGTTTTGCTGATTCTGGTGCCTCCTGCTGTGCCTTAGAGATGGCTAAATTCTGAGGACAAGTTGCAGCTATTTGCCTTCTGTGAGTAAGGGATGATTTGATTGAGGTCTTAAAAATGTTTACGCGATTTGATGGGTTAGATGAAGAGAAACTATTTCTTATGTGGGAGGTGCAGGGGTGGGGGGTTGGGGGTTGTTTGGGGGGGTTGTGGGTTGGTTGGGGGGGTGGGGGTTGGGGAGGTGGGGGGATTGGGTGGTGGGGGAAGTCCAGACCAAAGAGGCAGAAACTTAAAACTAGATCCAGGTCATTGGAGGGTGAAAATGTGAAGTGTTTCTTCACACTGGAACATCCCCCCTCCACCTCGCCATCCCTCCGAAGGAACAACTGATTCTGGGAGTCAGCTGGAGCTTTAAGACTGACGTGGGTGGATTATTGTCGCGTCAGGGAATTGAAGGCATGGAAAAAAAAAGGCAATTAAAATGGAGTTGAGGTGAAGTTCAGTCACTCACTGAGCGAGCTAGAAGGTTACAATGAGTAACTCCTGTTGGCATGTCTTCACAATGAAACTGTTACATGGCAGCCCCAGGTGTCACCAACGTCAGTATTGAAGAGTCAATCTTCAGTCTTTCCCTCATTGCTTACACTCCAACCATTTCCTTCATTCTGTTTCTTTTCCTTCTACATATACACACAGCTGTGGAAAATAAAACAAAGACTTAGTCAAACCGTTCTCTGTAGCAAAGAACTGCAGAGTAAATGTTGGACTCAGAAGTATTATTATACAATAATGTAATCTTGATAAGTACATCTCCTAACTGCCAAACAAAATGAGAAGTTGACCTCATTGAGTGTAGATGTAAAACTTCCATTAAAAAACGTTGACAGTAAGACACACTGAAACTGATTGTTATGTCTTTCAAATCAGAACAGTGATTGAAATGGTCATACGTTATAGAGAAGCAAATCCCCAGGACAGCTGAATCAATCCAACCCATTAGCCCCACTGCTGAAAGACACATTCCAGCGTGGATTTTTATTGACTAGTGTTAATAAAATGTGTTGTCTTCGCGAGTTAACTCTTTTAAAATAGTTTCACGTTTCTTTAGAAATTTTTTTCTGAAGAAATTCCTTAATCTCGGGAAATGCTGAAAATCAAATGGCCGCTTGCTAATACGGTGGAGGAAAATGCTGACGTCATGGTTCCATTTTTTGAGATTTTTGGGTTTAGCTTTTGTGTTTGGGGTCTTGGGGGTGGGGGGGGGGATCGGGTTGGGACAGTTGTGCTAACTGCCAAATATTGACTGTGCCAACCACCCCCCTCCCCCCCCCTTCCCCAGCCCTCCCAAGACAGAGAGGGAAGGGGATGACAGGAGGGGTGACAAAGTGGTTCTGGATGGTGCCATCTGGTTGCTAGACCCCATTCTGTGACAGGAGAAGCTGGACAGGGTGAGCCCAATGTGACGCAGAGTCCTCAATAAACCCTCCATTTAAATATGCAAAAGATGATTGATAAAGATACCTAAAATTGACTTCTCTCAATGTTGGGCTTTATGTATTTAAGTTGCCTCTGTGCAGAGGATATAGCTTAGTTTATCTTGTTAGTGTCACAAGTAGGCTTGCACTAACACTGCAATGAAGCTACTGTGAAAATCCCCCCAGTCGCCACACTCCGGCACCTGAGGGAGAATTTAGCACAGCCAATGCACCCAACCAGCATGTCTTTGGGACTGTGGGAGGAAACCGGAGCACCCAGAGGAAACCCACACAGACACAGGGAGAATGTGCAAACTCCGCACAGACAGTGACCCGAGCTGGCAGTCGAACCCAAGTCCCTGGCACTGTGAGGCAGCAGTGTAACCATTGTGCCACCGTGCCGCCCAATAAATATAGACCAGCATATCATGACTGCCTCCCGTCCACTGGGATATTACAGTCCCACCGAGGTAAACAGTAATTTAAATGGTGGTCAGTATCTGCCAGTGGGAGACCCTCTGTGACGGCACAGGACAATGTGGACCACCATCTCTCCAAATTGGACCTGACCAGGAAAGTTGCAGAAACAACTTCAGAACTGAGGACTGTGTCACTTCCTAACTAATCCTTCACAAATCCCTTTTGCCAAACATTTAGCAATCACTGGGTAAGCTCCAAATGGAGGACCGCATCCAGTTCTGGAAGCTGCAATTTGGGAAGGATACCAAGTCTTTGGAGAGGGTGTAGAGGCAGTTGGCTGGAATGGCTCCAGGCGGGAGCGACTTCAGTTATGTGGAGAATCGTGGATTATTCTCCTTAGAGCAGAGAAGATTTAAGGGCAGTTTGAAAGAGGTGTTCAAAATGATGGGTTTTGATGGAGTAAATAAGGAGAAACTGTTTTCAGGGTCAGTACCAGAGGGACATAGATTTAAGATCATTGGTAAAGAGGCAGAGGATTTGCTGTCTTCATGCTTTTTGTCAGATGGCCTAATTTCCCCCATTGTATTATGTTTTCTTGTAATGAGCCATGAATTCAGAATGTCCAGTTGTTCATTCCCTGCTGCTGGATTCTGGCCTTATCAATGTACGGACAAAGCACAATGGGTCAGATTGCTAATGAAAGAGAGGTGGAGACCGGAATTCTCTGGCCATTCACTCTCTGCCGCTACTGCTAGCAAGAATGAAGAATTTGGTGCTCAGCGAAATCTCCATTCACTGCAACGGGACCGGAGATCCCAGTGCGGGGCGAATCCCAGCCGCGGGCGAGGTCGGAGAATCCCAGTGCAGGGCGAGGTCGGAGAATCCCAGTGCGGGGCGAGGTCGGAGAATCCCAGTGCGGGTGAGGTCGGAGAATCCCAGTGCGGGCGAGGTCGGAGAATCCCAGTGCGGGGCGAGGTCGGAGAATCCCAGTGCGGGCGAGGTCGGAGAATCCCAGTGCGGGGCGAGGTCGGAGAATCCCAGTGCGGGTGAGGTCGGAGAATCCCAGTGCGGGGCGAGGTCAGAGAATCCCAGTGCGGGGCGAGGTCGGAGAATCCCAGTGTGGGGCGAGGTCGGAGAATCCCAGTGCGGGTGAGGTCGGAGAATCCCAGTGCGGGGCGAGGTCGGAGAATCCCAGTGCGGGTGAGGTCGGAGAATCCCAGTGCGGGGCGAGGTCGGAGAATCCCAGTGCGGGTGAGGTCAGAGAATCCCAGTGCGGGTGAGGTCGGAGAATCCCAGTGCGGGCGAGGGCGGAGAATCCTAGTGCAGGGCGAGGTCGGAGAATCCCAGTGCGGGGCGAGGTCGGAGAATCCCAGTGAGGGTGAGGTCGGAGAATCCCAGCCGTGGGGCAAGGTCGGAGAATCCCAGTGCGGGGCAAGGTCGGAGAATACCAGCCACGGGGCGAGGTCGGAGAATCCCAGTGCGGGAGAGGTCGGAGAATCCCGGCTCGGGTCGCGGGGGAATCATAGGATGTAGGGTATATGTGGGAAGATTGAGTTGAGGTCAAAGGTCAGCCATGATCTTATCAAACGGTGGAGCAGGTGTGTGGGCCGTACGGACTACTCCTGCTCCCTATTCCTGGTGAGACAGAAAATGGTTCCATTCCAGAGATTTGAGCACATAATCAAGGCTGACATTCCCAGTGTGGTCCTGAAGAGGTTGTCTTTCAGACCAAAAATGAAACTAAGGTCGTATCAGTGGATGTAAAAGATTCCATGCATCTTGTTTGAACAAGAGCAGGGGAGTTCTCCCAGTGTCCTGACCAATATTTATCTCTCAACTTACATCACTAAAACTACAGTAGGTTATTGTCGCTGTGCCTCATACTTTACACCAATTGCTACTTCAAAAGTACCTTATTGGCTGTGAAACACCCTGGGACATTCTGAGATTGTGACAAGAGTTGTAGAGTCATGGAGCCATAGAGGTTTACAGCATGGAAACAGGCCCTTCGGTCCAACATGTCCATGCTGCTCAGTTTTTACCACTAACCTAGTCCCAATTACCTACATTTGGCCCATATCCCTCTATACCCATCCTACCCATGTAACTGTCTAAATGCTTTTAAAAAGACAAAATTGTACCCGCCTCTACTACTACCTCTGGCAGCTTGTTCCAGACACTCACCACCCTCTGTGTGAAAAAATTGCCCCTCTGGACCCTTTTGTATCTCTCCCCTCTCACCTTAAACCTATGCCCTCTAGTTTTAGACTCCCCTACCTTTGGGAAAAGATATTGACTATCTAGCTGATCTGTGCCCCTCATTATTTTATAGACCTCTATAAGGTCACCCCTCAGCCTCCTACGCTCCAGGGAAAAAAGTCCCAGTCTATCCAGCCTCTCCTTATAACTCAAACCATCAAGTCCAGGTAGCATCCTAGTAAATCTTTCATTATGAAATTTATTGACCTGTAACCTTAACATTGTTTCTCTCTTTATAGATGCACTGGGTTTTGAACTTGGGCAGGGTTTGATGGGGTGGTCCCTGGTTGCTTGGTATTGTCCCCACTATCACGCACCTTCAGGGACAGAGGAAGGAAATGAATTGGAATCTCACCCACAAGATTTAGGTCCATTCGTAGAAGAACGTTTTGTTCTCACAACATAATGCAATGACATTTTAGCCGGATAGGTTTTAATAACCATCTGATAGGAATTAAATTTTCGCAGGAACTACTGATTGAGTTTGACAGTTAAATAGCCTCAGTGCTCGAATCTGTTTGGATCAGACCCATGTATTTCCATCTGTCTCTGATGTGTGAACCCTGAACTTGACTAAGGGTACAGGTCAAATTGGGGGCACAGTTACAATTAGCACAAGTCTGCAGTCGATGTCATAAAACATTAACAGTTATCGTGTTCGGAGGTACAGAAAGGCACTAGATTCCTACCTCCATCTGATTTAATAGCCCATCCATCAATGTCGTCAGACACACTCCCCAGTCATTAATGTGACTGAGCTACAAGCTATCATTGGCAGGCTCCAAGCGAGGTGTATCACCATGAATTATTGCTCATTAACTTTCAAAGCCAAGAGTGGGATTGGAGACAAGATAAAGACTCAGTTCATGTGAGTATCAGTCAGTTCCTTTCCGATAATTCTGGGGCCTCGTTCTTTCACAGTTAGACCCGTTCACGTGCATGTTTGCAATTTCCACATTTCAATCATTTGGATCGAATGTGCTCGCTGGCCAGGGGGAGGCTGTGATTAGCTTAAACCATGCGAAAATAATCAATCTTCCAGGTTAGAAATTGGCCCAAAATTATATAGCAAGCTCAAAAGACTTGAATTATATAGGGAGCTAGAATTTATACAGCTGCTGGACAAATGCACAAAAAAAACCTTATTTGAAATAGGATTCCGTGGAATAAAACCAAAGAATGGGCAGAGTTTAATTTTCTAATCCATTTTTAAACGACCCAGTTATCTCATTTCTAAAGTTCCTTGACAAGTTTAAACATTTCATTGAGAAGCTTGAGTGATTTACTGTTGCTAATGTTTACTTTCCATCAGCAACCATCTGTCTAAATTTACGATCAGGGTTCGAATAGCATGCAATCTTTACCTCTTCGTTCCAATATCACTGAATCCATTTCCACCTAAATTGAAATGGGAACCTTCACAAGGGAGTCGGATAAATTCTCCTGAAAGTGAGAGAAATTGTAGGAATATGAGGAAAGAGCAATGGAGTGGGACCAATTGGATTGGTCTTGGGAAGAGTTCAGTAAGAAGTCTCACAACACCAGGTTAAAGTCCAACAGGTTTGTTTGGAATCACGAGCTTTCGGAGCGCTGCTCCTTCATCAGGTGAGTCACCAGGAGCAGCGCCCACTGCCATCATCAATCCTGTCCTCAACTGACATCACACCCCAGCCTTTCACACACAACCCCATTGGATGAGTGATGACCATCCATGTTGCCTTTTCCCAATGCTCTCTGCGACGGTGCGATGCTGGAGGACTGGTAAAGTTATACGGTCGCTTCAACCGGGAGAAGCAGATATAGGGCGGGGTTTTACAGACTCACTCGTCTCGAAACCAAAAACTCCTGCCCATGGCCAATGGACCTTCCCATGCTCCGCCCGTTCCCTGCTCCGATTCCCGTGGCGAGCGGGCCGGTAAAAGTCCAGCAATAGTCTGAATAACGACCGACACAGTCAGCCTAACTCGGTGGTGGGCAAGTTGTTGGAAAAAGTTCTGAGAATTGGTAGAAATTATAGAGTCATTGAAAGATTACAGTGCAGGGCGAGCCCTTTCAGCCCATCTTGTCCATGCCAGCCCGAGGACACCCTGGTGCCTTTTCTAATCCCACCCTCCTGCACCCGGCCCATCGCCCTGTTACTTACAGCACTTAAGGTGCAGATCCAGGTACTTTTTGAAAGGGTTTAGGGTCTCTGCCTCCACCACCAACTCGGGCAGCGAATTCCAGACACCCACCATCCTCTGTGTAAAAAAGGTTCTTCCTCTACACCGACTGCCACTTATCCTGAATCTAGTCTCCTGGTTCTAGAATTCTCCACCAAGGGAAAGAATTTTATCCTGTCCATTCTATCTCTTCCGCTCATAATTTTGTCCACCTCAATCAAGTCAGCTCTCAGCCTTCTCTGTTCCATACCATGTAGCAAGGCACTGATTGAATAAGAACTATCAGCATGGATTTATTAAGGAAAGATTGCGGCTGACTAACGTCATTGAAGTTTTTTAAGAAGATAACAAGGTGGGTTGATGAAGGTAGTGTGCTTGATGTAGTCGACATGGATTTTAGCAAGTGTAGTGGAACGGAGTACATGTCCACAGATCCCTGAAGGTAGAGGAACAATAGCTTTGCCTTTATTAGCCAAGACACAGGATATAAGTGCAGGAAGATGATGCTGGAACTGTATGCGGCACGAGTTAGTTAGACCACAGCTAGAGCACCATATACAGCTCTGGGCACCACATTACAAGGATGTGGCAGCACGAGACGATACAGAGGAGATTTATGAGGATGTTGCCAGGAATGGAGAATCTTAGCTGTGAGGAAAGGTTGGATGAACTGGGACTATTTTCTTTTGAACAGAAGAGGCTGAGGGGAAATGTAACTGAGGTTGAGAAGATTGCGAGAGTCTGGGATGGAGTGAATGGCGAGGACCTATTTCCCCTATGAGAGAGGGCAATAATCAGGGGACATAGATTTGAAAGGGAATAGCAGAAAGAACAGTGGTGGGATCTGGGACTCAGTGTCTGAAAGGGTGGCAGAGGCAGAAGCCCTGATTGCATTGAAAAACAAGAGTTTGGATATTCCGTTGAGGAGCTGTAACCTACAGGAATACAGACCAAGGGCACGAAATTGGGGTGAGGTGGGATGGATCTGTTATGGCAAATACAGGCAAGATGGGCTGAATGGTCTCCTTCAGCGACATAAAATTTCTTTGTATTTATGGGTGGAATAATACAGTGGGGGCTCGGGAGGGGGTCAGTGGGGAGGGGGTCAGTGGGGAGGGGGTCAGTGGGGAGGGGGTCAGTGGGGAGGGGGTCAGTGGGGAGGGGGTCAGTGGGGAGGGGGTCAGTGGGGAAGGGGTCAGTGGGGAGGGGGTCAGTGGGGAAGGGGTCAGTGGGGAGGGGGTCAGTGGGGAAGGGTCGGGGGAGGAGGCAGACAGCAGCACACCTCCCCCCAGAAACCACATGTCGACTCTGTGCCAGCGCACTCCGCAGCACTGTGGCATCATTAATGAGGGCCATGTGGTGCTGTGCCCCTTTAAGGGGCAAGCTCTGGGAGGGTCAGGTGACCCATTCAGCCAATCAGGTCAGAGTGTGTGGACGCGATCTTACCAGGATTGGGCAGGATGTTGGTTCTGGTCAGAGAGCCGGTGAGTTTCTCTCCAGATTCTGCCGCTCTGTCCCAGACAAACAGCCGGGTGACTTTCAGACAGGGAGACAGGGCCTCGAACCCTGGCTGCACTGAGATTAGGGCACCATGTTTAAAGGACACCCCAATCAGAACATGAATAAATCTAACCCCCCCCCCCGCCCCCCACACCCCAGACCACCACAGAGGTCTCAGGGGCTCTGCCCCAACCCCCATCCTCATCGGAGGTGGCATTCACCCCTCCCCCAACAAACAGTGCTGCCCCCCCTCCCCCCCTCCACTTCCCTCACCCCCGAACATCAGACTCCTTCCACCCCTCCATGCCAGCCCCAGACAGTGCTGGCCCCCCCACCCCCTTCTCCCCGAACATCAGACTCCTTCCACCCCTCCATGCCAGCCCCAGACAGTGCTGCCCCCTCCTCCCCCCCTCCACCTCCCTCACCCCCGAACATCAGACTCCTTCCACCCCTCCATGCCAGCCCCAGACAGTGCTGGCCCCCCCACCCCCTTCTCCCCGAACATCAGACTCCTTCCACCCCCCCCACCCCCTTCTCCCCAAACATCAGACTCCTCCACTTCCTATTTCTCCCCGAATGCACCCATTCTCCCCTACCCCCCACTCAACTCCCCCACCCCGGGCAGACAGTGCCAACCCCCTGCTTCTCTCCAAACAGATTCCTTCCCCCATCCCATCCCCCACTCCACCCAGCAGACAATGCCAACCCCCCCGCTTCTCCCCGAATGTACTCATTCTCCCCTAGTCCTCACTCCACCAGCCCACCCCAGCGCTCAGAGCCAGCACCCACCCCCACAAACAGCCATCACCGGCATTCCCAGCTTCCACATCAGCTCCCAACCACCACGTACAAATGAATGCCATCCCCCACCCAGCCTAATGAGGCTCCCACTGGGGTCGGCCCCTGACACAGGTTGGCACTCATGATGTGGAGATGCCGGCGTTGGACTGGGGTAAACACAGTAAGAAGTCTAACAACACCAGGTTAAAGTCCAACAGGTTTATTTTGCTACCAAATGAACCTGTTGGACTTTAACCTGGCGTTGTTAGACTTCTTACAGGTTGGCACTGCCAGGTTGGATAAACAGCCTGATACTGAACTCTGATGGGTACTGGAACTAGCTAAGTCTCTTGCTTTAGGGTGGGTATGGATCGGGCAGCCTGGGTGGGGGTGGCGTGGAACAGAGGGGGGGGTGAGTCACACCCTGGGCTGGGTGACCCTGACGTACACAGAATCCCGTGTGATATCCATTCCACCGACCTTTTCACAACTTGTGTTTGAAAAGTGACTGCCCATGCCAACCATTGATTTACATTCTTTCATGACATGTGGGTGTCGCTGCCTAGGCCAACGTTTATTGCCCATCCCTAATACCCCCTGCAAAGATGGTGGTGCCTTCCTGAACCGCTGCAGTCCATAGGGTGTAGGTACAACCACTGTGCTGTTAGGGAGGGAGTGCCAGGATTTTGACCCAGTGACAGTGAAGGAAGGGCGATATATTTCCAAGTCAGGATGGTGAGTGACTTGGAGGGGAACCTCCAGGTGGTGGTGTTCCCCAGGTATCCGCTGCTCTTGTCCTTCGAGGTTGGGTAATGGTCATGGATTTGGAAAGTGCTGCCTAAGGAGTCTTGGTGAGTTTCTGCAGTGCACCTTGTAAATGGTACACACGGCTGTTACTGTTCATCAGTGGTGGAGGGAGTGAATGATTGTGGAAGGGGTGCCAAGCAAGCGGGGGTGCTTTGTCCTGGATGGGGTTGAGCTTCTTGTGTTGTTGGAGCTGAACCCATCAGGCCAGTGTATTCCTGTCGGTGAAAATGGAGTGTGGAATCTATGTGATCATTCACACCCAATTCAACCTGTTTTCAGCTCTTTAAGGACTTACTGAAGCAATTAAGCCATTTCCAGCTCCAGGTTCTGGCTGTGACAGGGTTTCACTGGGAAGTCTATTGTGTCTTAACTTTGTTTATCCTGGACAATTCCCTTTGGAAATAAGATCCTAATGCTCTCTACTATAGATAGGCTGGAACATTGGATGGAGAAATGGCAGATGGAATTTAATCCAGATAAATGTGAAGTGATGCACTTCGGTAGATATAATGTAAGGGGGAGCTATACAATAAATGGAAGAACCATCAGGAGTATAGACACACAGAGGGACCTGGGTGTGCAAGTCCACAGACCCTTAAAGGTGGCAGCACAGGTGGAGAGGGTGGTCAAGAAGGCATATGGCATGCTTGCCTTTATAGAATATAAAAGTTGGCATATGATGTTGCAGCTGTATAGAACGTTGGTTGGGCCACATTTGGAATACTGCGTCCAGTTCTGGTTGCCACACTACCAGAAGGACGTGGAGGCTTTGGTGAGCGTACAGAAAAGGTTTACTAGGATGTTGCCTGATATGGAGGGTCTTAGCTATGAGGAGAGATTGGGTAAACTGGGGCTGTTCTCCCTGGAAAGACGGAGGATGAGGGGCGACCGAATAGAGGTGTATAAAATTATGAAGGGCATAGATAGGGTGAACAGTGGGAAGCTTTTTCCCAGGTCAGAGGTGACGAACACAAGGGGCCACAGGTTCAAGGTGAGGGGGCAAGGTTCAACACAGATGTCAGGGGGACGTATTTTACACAGAGGGTGGTGGGGGCCTGGAATGCACTCCCAAGCAAGGTGATTGAGGCAGGCACGCTGGGATCGTTTAAGACTTATCTAGATAACCACATGAACAGACTGGGAATAGAGGGATACAAACGAATGGTCTAGTTGGGCACGTGAGCGGTGCGGGCTTGGAGGGCCGAAGGGCCTGTTCCTGTGCTGTATTGTTCTTTGTTCTTTGTACGGGAGAGAATATAAAGTTTAGGCAGAAGAGACTGAACAGGAAATTCTTCCTCAGTCTAATCTCAAAAAAGTCCTTGAAAGATCCTCCCCACTTTCCAATAACCACGGTGATCAGGTGACCCAATGAGCCCCGGTAGGTTGGGAACATCTTTTCAGGAATGTCGCTGGCCCATTCCTAATTGTCCTTGAGAAGGTGGCGGTGACTGCTACACCCACAGTGCCGTTAGGGAGGGAGTTCCAGGATTTTGACCGAGTGACAGTGAAGGAATGACAATATATTTCCAAGTCAGGGTGGCAAGTGACTTGGAGGGGAACTTCCAGGTGATGGTGTTCCCAGGTATCAGCTGCCTTTGTTCTTCTAGATGGTGGAGGTTGTGGGTTTGGCACGAGCTGTGGACAATACTTTGCCATGTTTGTAATGGGTAACTGCAGTCACTTTGTCAAAATATTGATGTGCCCAACATTACAGCTTGTAGCCTCAATTATTCAATCTCTGTCGCACCTTTTCATTTGTTTAGTCGTATGTGTGTGTTTGTGTGTGTGTGTATGAGTATATTTGTCTGTGTATGTGTGTGGTCTGAGTGTGTATCTAAGTATCTATGTAAAGTAAAGTTCATTTATTAGTCACAAGTAGGCTTATATTAACACTGCAATGAAGTTACTGTGAAAATCCCCTAGTCGCCACACTCTGGTGCCTGTTCAGGTACACTAAGGGAGAATTTAGCTTGGCCAATGTATCCTAACCAGCACGTCTGGGACTCTAGCTGGATCCGGTACTGTCTTTGGACATCTCAGTGTGTCTCTGTGTGTGTGAGTGCTTGTGTATGATTCAATCATTGTAAGAATTGCTTTATATAAAGAGAAATTGACAGGGTAAATTGGGAGCAATTGTCATGGAGTCTCGGACTGGGGGAAAAGTGTAAAACTCAGAAGCAGATTTTTCAGGGTGAAATTAGCAAACACTTCTTCCCACAATGTTTGGAACTGTCTTCCACAAACAGCATCGATGCTGTTAGCTAAATCTGCAGGGATATGGGGCACAGCGGGGTGTTTGGAGTTCGGTTGCAGGAAGTCATAGGGAGGTAGATGAGGCTCAGGCAGTTAAATGGTCTCCTTTCCAAAGCACTATCGTGGATTGTTTGGGAATGGAATGGTTTGGGTGGGTTGCTTG